>NC_133901.1:19897474-20068748 GCF_964199755.1 Larus michahellis | reverse complement strand
AAAAACCACCCCAAGAATATACACGCTGTGTTTATTCAGCCCATGTGCAATCTCTGCCCCGTCCCCAGCTCCGGCTCTCCCTTGCAGACCAGGAGGGTGCCAGCAGGAACCCACTAGCAGGATTTTTGGCATTTCCCTGTTGCTCTCTCTTCTGAAAGGCAAGCTGAAAGGCTGACCGCGGGGCCGGCTTCTCCCGGGGGTCTCCGCAGCCTCCCGGGCCGCGCACCACCTCGCCCGCTCCCTCTCGCCCCAAGGGCTTCGGCGGAGGGATGGAGGGAGGGACGGAGAAGGGCGGCCGCACCTTTTAAGAAAAGTTTGTCCGTGCCCGAGGCCGAGTGCCACGCGTGGGCGGCGGGGGGCGGCCGGGCCGCGCTGCAGGGAGCGGGCGGGGGCTGCCCGGCTCGGGGGCCGGGCCGGGGCGGTGGTGGTGGGGTGGAAGGGGCGTCGCCATCTGTTGTTAATTCCCCGGTCATTGGATTAGTAACCCGCGGTGATGAGATCAGCGGGATCGGCTTTCGCGAGGGGGCACGCCGCTGGCCGCGCTCCCCAGCTGCGCCGGCTCTCGCATGAGGCGGCGGCGGGCGGCCCAGGGGGAGGCAGCGCGCACAAAGCCCGGTAGCCGCCGCAGGCCGCCTCCCGCCTCCCCGCCGGCACCGGGCGGGGCTCCCGGGTGGCCCGGCTCGGCCCAGCCCCGCGGAGCCCAGCCGAGCGACAGCGGGGCCCGCGCCACCCCCCCCCAGCCGCGCAGCCGCCCGCAGCCCCCCGGGCGCGGCGCCCGCCTCGGTGCCGGGCCGCGGCGCCTCCCGGCTGCTCCCCGGGGCAGCGGCTGGCCCCGGCGCGGCGGCAGCGCCGGGAAGTCGGCGGCTGGGATCGGTGTCCCTGCCGGGGAGAGGACCGTGTGAAGGGGACGCTCCTGCAAGTCACGGCGTCTGGCTTTTTCGGCGTTTCTTTTTTTTTGAGTTTGTTTACTTGTGATTCCCGTCTCTCCCTCTGGATTCTCTTGCTGCCGGCGTAGCGGATCGGCGGAGGGGCTTCGGTGGGGTTTTATGGTAAGTTTGCGATGGGTGGGTGCTTCTGTTCGTGGGAATTCCGTGTCTTGTTGCACGCTATGTCGGGACGAGGTGGTTTTCTTTTTAAACAGTGCTGGCTTTTAAGCTGGTGTTTAAAGAAATACACTTCTGAGACGTTTTCTGGTTTATAATGAAGCGTTTCACAATAGAAATTACTTTCCTGAGCTATAAAAGAGGATTATTTCTAGATGTTAGATAGCTAAAGGTTTACGTTTCTTATAAACTGAGTTTATTTGACTTTGCGCTGGTGAAAGCAAAATCTCTTGCCTAACGGTTGCCACAAGCTAATATTTTACCGTGGTTACTTGGTGCTTTTTCCGGCAGTAAAAGCCAGACCTCAGTTCAGCTGTTTAGACAGCTCTGAAATACTGAACTATCCTCTCAGCAAGGGTAAGAGGCAAGCTGAACCTCTGTCGAGTCAAGCCCGAATTTGTATGCGAGACTTGGGTTTCAACAAAGAAAGGTATTGACTGGGTTTGCCCCTCACGCTACTGCCGAACGCCGGCCGCCGGGCGGCGGGGCTCGCTGTGGGTGGCGGGGTGCCGTTCCCACAGGAGTGCCGGGGGCTGCCCCGGGGTCCCGCTCGGCGCTGCGGAGAGGGGTGGCTGCGCTCTAAGGGCGGCCGAGGAAGTTGCTGTGGCAGCGGCCGTGCTGGCAGCAAATCCGTTTTATTTCTTTGTGTTTAGGACTTAGCGTGCATACTGCTACAGGGGGGAAAGCGTCCTATATAGAGAGATGGCCAGCCGCTACTTCAGTCGCTGGTTTGATGTTGTCTACAGCCCTTCAGTGCTTAAGTCAGAACTGATATTTTCACAGTGCTCCGTTTGCCTTCGGTGACAGAAGTGATCCCCGATAAGGTATCTCCACGTTGTGAAGCTTATCCTCTGGGGGAAAAACAGCCCCAGAGAGTTACTCTTGGTGCTTGTAGCTGAAACTGGCCCGGCTCGCACAGCGTCTCAAAGGATGCTACATTTTTAATGTTGTTTCTGTAACTAAAGCAGCCCATCGGGGACATGAATATCAAATTGCTATTAGGTTATTTGGTGCCACTGACAGAGTAATGCCAGAGACCATACCTTCTCTTAATAACAAGTGGAAGTTTTATAACTGGCCTTGGTAATGGAAGTCTGGTTTTCTTGGTAGTTGATGTGCCTCGGTGTCTTGCTGCTGACTCTGGATGTCCTTGGATGACCGTCCCGTGCCTCAGTGTCCCTGCCAGGGCTGAAGGGAGGCCCGGTACTTCCCTGCGTCACAAGGATGATAAAACTTGACAGCTCCGTGCCTTGCTGAGGCCCTCATGTGGGTGTTGCTCTGGAAGTACAGACCGGCGCTGTTAGGCTTGGAGAGCCGATAGATACTGTCCTACCAGTATGCTCACTGGACTTCTGTTTGTCTTTGCAAACGTCACTTCAGGCAGCTTTGAAACACCAGGCTTCCTGCTCGACAGGCTTTGGAGTAATAAAGCCGTGCCACCTTTTTGCGAGGAGCTTTTTAGAGCTGTGAGATTTTTATTTTTTCGCATAGAAGCACAACCCTCCCCTAATGAAGTACTAATCGAGTCTTTTGCTTCTTGAAAGAACCAGAACTTCTGATTTCTGGTTTGACCAAGTCGCAGTCATCTTTATGACTTGCATTTGTGCAGTGTAGGAATTTCTGAATGATGGGCTATCTCTCCTGTGACTCCACAAACGGCAGCTCATTAACTTGTCAGGCATCATTGTTGCTGTGTAAACTTCTGTAATGGATTTTCCATGTACCAAGAAAAATCAAGAAAGCTATTTTTGTCTTGTTTTCCCGCACAATCATTGTTTGCCCCTCTTCTGTGTGTAGGTCACTGTCCTTTTTTGTGGGGAAGGAAAATAATTTTCATAATGGAGCTCAATGCTGTGTTGCAGGACTCTGTGATGGATACTTTGAGTTGGCATTTCTTAATTCAGACAGCTGGAGACTTTGAGGAGCTGTTTTATCTACACATTTGGGGCATAGTGATAGCAGTTGAGGAACAAAGCAGAGCATGGTTCTCTGAGATGTTAATTGTTAAAAATACTTGGTTAAAGTGGTTGGCAACATCATATTAGATACCCAACTGTCCCATCCCCATAATTCTTCTTGGCCAAGAAGAGGAGGGTAGAAAGGGGGATGCCTTTACCAGATTCGAGTTCTGTAAGCCATGCTGTGTTTTAGCTCTCTTGTCTCTTGAACCTGCTTGGCTGCTCACTGCTGCTGCACTCACATCCTTTACTCGATTCTTTTTGTGCTGGAGCAACATCACTTCAGTGCAAATTTGAGGCTTTCAGAGTGCTTCCAGGCATGGCAAATCCCAGCTTGAATAATGGTAACGCAGAGCGGCCTTGATGCTCGCTTCCGTTTCCTCCCTCGGTTAGTGAGGATAAATGCACTCTTCTTAACAGAATATCCGTGTAAAGGAAATCTAGACGTCTTTTTCGTTTTACCAGGTTTCCCAGGATAGAAGTTTGACGTAAACGTTGCTGGACTTTGTAAACCCTGGCTGAAGGCCAGGGCAAGACTGGTGGTAGAGAGGAGCAGAGGCTGGTATCACTGGTATCACAGAGGTGCCTGCCGTCCCAGTGCCATCCAGGACGCAAAGCTGGGCTCCTGACTCAGTCAGCGAAGGGCTCCATGCTGGCAAAACACTGTTGAGATGGATGCAGCTAATTCAGTGTGGGCTTGCAGAGCTATGTTAGTACTGTACATGTCTGGAGACTAATGGAGATGTAGGCCATTTGTCTTGTCCTGGGGTCTTATGTATTTATGAAGCCATTCTCTGTGATGAAGACAATGCTTAAGGCCACCTGTTGAACAGCTAACCAATTTTTGAAGTCAAAACTTAATGTAGGGTTGCTATGTGTTACTAAATATTTACTAATAATTCTGGAAGTTACTGTTGTTGGCCTTAACTGTTTGAAAATAAACATGTGCTGTGGACTGAAACTTCCAGACCAGGCAGCTCCCTGGCCCGTACATGTCTCTGGGGCCTGTGCACACGAGAGTGAATCCGTGTCGCTCCCTGTAGCACACGTCTTTCAGGGATGGCTTACAGCTGCCTTCTTAACGTGTGGTTTGGGCGATGGAGAACCCTGTCAGCTGATGTATGGCTGTGCTGTAGGGTAAGATGTTAATGCATCATGTACTTCCTGGAAGAGCAGTTGATGTCTTCAGACTTCTTTAAGTTAACTTATGCTCAGGTCGTATGTGGGCGTTGGTTGAGGCATTCTGCTTATTTGCTTTTTTGCTTTGAAAGCTGCATGTGGGTCGCTAACATGGTCAGTAGACCATATCCTACGAATATACCAGGGTGCATCACTCTAAGAGGGCTGAACTGAGAGTTTACTAATAAGGAACAACCAGCTGTTGTCCTTTACTTTGAAGAAGTTGCTTTCTTACACTGTTGAAGCTGCTGTTGCTTGAAGGCAGCTGTGTACTGGACCTGAGCTCCCTCCAGGGTAAGAGTATGTGAAATGGTGGGTGCTATCTGAATCCCACTATAAAATGATGTCGGGTATGATGTCAGGAAATGCCTTTTCCTGGCCTCAGCTGCTTGCACTGCTTTGCGGCCCACAGTCTTTTAGATTGTATAGTGATGAAATTGGGCTTTGGGTTTTTTTTGTGTGTGTGTGGAAAGCTGATAGTGTAATGGGCAGCATCCATGACCTAGCAAAGAAGAATCCTTGCCCTGAAGAGATTTAATTTTAAAGCAAAGCTTAAAGAAAAGCATGTGCCCTGGTAGCTTTGGTGTCAGCATGGAAAAGTGCATCAAAGAGGAAAGCAAGAAGAACGTGGCTTATGATTTTTTTATGCACAAGCAGTGTTGTGGAAGGGAGAGCAGTGCTCCTGGAGTGCCAGGGCTTCAAGAATGCAACTTGCAATTTGACTGGCAATATTTGATTAAAACCTGATGGCTGTATTTTGGCTATCTCTGCTCTATTAAAGACTGGGCCTGGCCATGGGGAGCACTAGATAGAGCTGACTTCTTTCCTTTGCTTCCTTTTGAACGAAAAATGTAGTAGTGACAGGTACTAGCCTATTTAAATATGTGTATGTGTGTGTATATATGTTTGTTGTGCATGTGTATTTTTTTTTTTTAAAAGGAATGTCATCTTTGCCACAGAGGCCAATGCAGTGCAGCTCCTAATGTGTGTAGCAATTGAAATGCAGAAATCTAACACAATTTGTTGTGTTTTGTCCATAGCAAAAAAAAAAAACAACCAAAAAAACCAAAAAAAAACACATTAGGGAGTTTGTATCTGTTTTTCTGCCTTAGTAAGAAATGAAGTACCTAGGCTAAACACAGGTGCTCAGGTTTGGCCTAAATCTGTTCATACTGAAGTCACGTGCATTTAGACCAACGCTGAGCAGTATTTTGTTTAATTTTTCGCTTCTCTCTGCTTATTCTGTGCATGTTTGGGTTGAACATCACTGGCTAATCCTGCCCTTGACTGGTGTCAGATGACAGGTTTTATTGTGTTGCAGTGCAGAGCCCGGGTGACTTAGCAACTTTATCTTTGAGGATTTGTCAGAGGCTGAAGTGACAAGTATGATTTGGTGTGCGCCAAAGTATGAAATCCATCTTTGAGCTGAATGCAAACTAATTCTTTCAGAGCTGTACAGCAGACTCTTTAGTTGAGTTTGCTTTCTTGATTTAAATACATCGATTTCCAAAAGCTCGTTCTTCTTTCTCATTTTACCTTATTGTCAAAGTCTGGCATGCACTTGTCTTCTTTTAGGCTGGGTTGTCCCTTCCTATGTTAACAATTCCCAAAGAAGATCTTGCAAAGGGCTTTTGAGAATGAGAGAAAAGATTACCCATGTTTATGCTGTCTTGTCAGAAGAATGAGGATTTCCTTCCTGCAGAAACCAGTCCATGCCCTGGAACCTAACCAGGCTCTGAACTGCAATAGCTCTGTCTCCTGAAACCTCCCCTCGGTGGAGTGGCTCAGTCTTGAGGCTGCAATAAAGGGCTACGGTAAGGACTGCTGGCTTGCACTTTGCTATCATATTTCTTGGCTAGATTTTCTGCTTGGTACCTGAATGCAGCAAAGCTCTGTGTGAGGGAGGAAAAGTGAGGCTGGTACCTCCTTTCAAACTCGTTCTACACCCAGCAGCAGCAGCTACTTCATGTGGCTTCCAGTTTTTCTTGTGATTAGACTGCAATATTCAGTAGTCTGAGCAATGCTGCTTCCGATTCTTTTTTAAATTCAGTAGCCTTTGTTGAAAGTGGTGTTTCTCGAATATTTAAAAATTGCCTTATTTAGAATTGCCCTTTCAAGGGGGTGTTACTCATGTGAGAGCACTTGCATAGCTTTAGGCATGGAAAACGGTGGGATTTTTCAAAGCTGACAAAAGGTTTAAGTATTCAATTGTCATTTAATTTTTACTTTTTCTCCTCCATCTCTTCTTCAATGAACGCAGAAATAAATTCCCTCCAGTGGAGGGCTACATTTTTCATTACATATTGGAGGTCACAATTTTAAGAGAGCCTTGTTGCACAAAGTATTTACGTCAGTGGTATGTTTCATACTGAGAATGTGCTGTCCACAGAAATCCCTAAGTGGTGATGGTAGGCATGGTCATGATCTATGAGTTTGTTTTTTTGTTTTTATTTAAAAATATTCTGAAAAATAGTTTTGCTAGGGTGGGCCAGAAATAGCTTGGAAGAAAGTTGGCTGTTGTTATCTTTGAACACTGACCTATTCGCAAAAATCTTGAGCTTATTTCATAATTAAACTATTTTTGATAAAAGACACACAATGCACAATTTTGTCAATGATGACTGTGTTGCTTCACACGTGATAAAATGCTGTGACAGTCAAACCTTTGTGTAGCCAAGGAAATAGTTGGGTTAAGTGTTGGATGAAGGGAATTTTTATTTCAGAACTTTAGCTATTTTGTAAGTTACTAGCTAAATAATAAAAGGTTTCTTGTTTTGAAAATTAATTTAAGGTAGCTTGGACATATACAACAGTCTGGGGGCCAGCAGTGATACTTCTGAAACTTTGTTTTCCAAGTTAAATGTTTTAGACTCCATTTCCAGAATAAGCTCTGCTGTGTTCCTTGCCAAAGGTTGTCATGTGCTTTTTGGCAGCAGAATCATTGTAGTGTTTTGAAGTGAATAGTTACTTTAAAATGAAATTCAAATATTAATTTATTCATACTAGTATTCCTTGCTCAGTGATGTAATTACGTATTATTTTGTAGCGTATCCTGTATTTGACTTCATTTATGTGAATTGTGGGCTCAAGTTAAAGATGATCCCAAAATTCAGTGTAGCTAATCTGGGGATTTAAGAGTTAAAATTGAAATCTGGTCTTTATGGCATAGTTTGTGTTGTATTATTTGCTTTTCTGGCTGAAAGAGACACTTAGTTGAGGTTAAAAAAAGACCATTAAAATGTAACCACTCCATTTGTTTGGTTATCTTCAAAGTTTATCCTTATTTAACCTGTAAAAAGGTTGACTTGAAGATATTTTTTCAGATTTGTGTGACATATTTGCATAGGGAATTGAGTATCTGTTCCTTGTAGGCTTATCATTTGGTCTACCTGGACTTAAATTGAGGACCTCAGTGTGTGATACCAGCATTTGCTGATCTTTTTCAAGGCCCTGGGAATATTTTGGGGCTCCAGCTAGTTCACTTCAGCAGCATCATTATTTTATCCTTTGCATAGGGAAGAAGCAGCATGTGTTAAACCTGAGACTGTTGACGAATTTATGAACTGATGGTTCATTTCTGAACTCTGATGGTTTCATCCCATGCTTTAGCGAGGTCCCTGCCTGTGGAGCACAGCAGCTAGGGGGTTATTCTGGGGCTGTGATCTCTCAAGAAGGTTTAGTTGCATCATGTCATCTTGGTTTTCATAAATTATGATGTATCATAAAAAGGACAAAATACTATTTTCCCCATTGTTGTAGAGAACTGTTATCAAGCATGTCAGAGATGACAGAAGTTGTTTGAACTCAAGATGAAGACACATCAAAGTGTATAAAAGACACCAAACATTGTCATCCCGACCTCATTTTGACGCCGTTGCTGCATATTCGTGTTACACTTGGGTTGTGCCAGCTGTTGACTGTGTCCCTGCATTTCAGTGTTGTCAGTCTCTGATGCTGTTAACATCTGGGTAATTCTTACTGTGATGTTCTCACTTCTAATTCAGAGTGTACTGATCGTTCACTAAATATTTACACAGTCCTTGGTTTTGATGTCACAAGATAAAAAGGGTGTGTTTTCTGTCATCTTTGGTATTCAAAGGCAAATAATGCATTGAAGCTGCTGATTATTTAAAATGATTAAAACATAAAATAAAGAAGTTCCTTTGTACTTTGGTCAGTGCTGATGTAACTGTTTCCAGTAGTCTAGAAAATCTTACACGTAGTTAGTTCATTGATGGCTTGTTTAGACTAAGATGCAGCGTTGTAAGTGCAATGATCTTCCACCAAAGATGTGAGAATGTGCTCAGGAAGGAGTTGTTACAACATGTATCCTATCTCATCCTTTGAGGTTTAAATAGAAGGAGCTATACTAAACAAGCATGAGCATGAGACCTGGAATATGTAGTGGTTGTTCTTAAGTTTCTTAACAATCATATTAACGGTATGTGAAGCAAAACGTGTGGGTGGAGAGATGGAAGGGCAGAGAAGGAAGGGCTTGCCTGTACAGTAACTCTCCCAGTAGCCATGTGCTGAAGCACGGATGTAGCGGGAGGAGGAAAGGAGAGGAACATTCAACAGCACAACTTCTTGGAAGACCTGGAGAAAAGGTGATTAATTTGTCAGCGCAACTAAGCTTAAGTGTTCATCAGGATTTAAAAAATGAAATGGGGAGTAAAAATAGACTTCATGGGCAGGGTGCACAAATGAAACTCTCAGAGTTGTTGTAAGATACTTCTGTGATGCTCAGATTCTTGTGAGAAGTCAGCACTGATGTGGTAACGTACCTTCCCGCACCTCAATAAGCTGCGGTGGGATGGGAGAACGTGCATAAAGCTGCTGCCTTGAATTCGTGTCTAGGGAAACAGCGGTCCTTCAGTCCACATTTTCTATTTATTTATTATTTTTTTTTCAGTGAGCCACCTACAGCATTGATAATTGCTTGCGTTTCTTACTCTTAGAGCCTGTAACAAGAATCAACCGTTTATTTTTATTCATCTGCACCTCTTTCTAGCAACATTGAATAATAGTGCAAGAGAAGAAAAAGTCCATCTGTGCCAGGCCATCTCAGTTTGACTGTTGGAAGAAGACACGCGGGGGAAATTCAAGCTGAAGTGTATCAACACTCCAGGGATGTGAGACTGACTGATCAGCTAGCTTTTACTGCTCTACTCCATCCACATCCTGCTAATAGAGCACGTGTGAGCAGAAAGTCTTAATGAATACAGAAGCCAACCCTCTCCCTTTACTCCCTCTATTTTTAGACTTTATGTTTTCCCTGGTGTAAAATAGTTTGGAACTTGGCGGAGCTTGGGGAGCTATGCCTGAGGTTGGGCAGAAATGTGGCTTAGTAGTGAATGCTGCCTGGTGTGCAGCTTCAGGAGATGAGGGGTGAGAGTGTATCTCTTTCCCTGTAGCTAGAGGTTGCTGAGATTGATTGATTGTTGATGTAACATAATTCCAGTGTGTGGAGGCCTGATATCCTGTTTGGTTCTGCAAATGGATGAAGATAGTGAATTATGCAGAAGTGTTTTTCTTTTCATTTTGGGGTATTGGAAAAGAGTGGGAAAACCACTGCCTAAATCTGGCATCTAAGTTTAGATGTCTGAATTAGCAATGCAGGAAACATAGTAGTGACTGTAGCAAGCAGCTTGGTTCCCGGAGCAATGCTGGCAGTATACACAACTTGGGCACTTAACTCATTCAGGCGTCTGAACTGTGCAGAGCAGGCAGCTCTTTACACCCATTGTGGAAAAATGGGTGCGGGATGCTTCCTCTGGATATCTTTACACCAAGGCAGAACTGGCATTTTAGTACAGCTTTCAGCACAGAGCACAATGGATTTTCTCTTCACAATGGATTTTCTGCTTGTACTTTTTTTGATCTGAATATTTGCATATAGTGGTTTCTGCTTCCACAGCTGTTCTGTGTTTGGTTTCCTAAGTGGTAAGAAATGTGGGATGCTGAAATCAAAGCTGAGCCTCATAGTCTATTGCATAAATATAAGTGTAAGGGAAAACTCGAGCAGTTACTGTATTATAGCAAGGATGTGTGGGTTGATGGTCTTGGTGGAATTCAGTTCTTGTGTTTAGGTCTCTTATGGTGCAAGAAGAAATTTTTATTACATGTAATAATTAGCTTTTGAAATAAAGGGGATTATCTTTCATTTTAATCACTCCGCCTTAATAGCAGGGAAGAAAAATCATCGTTTTGTAAGAGTACCAACTCTGTTCTCAGTGTTTTCTAGAAGGATGTTTTAATTGAATTTTATATTTATGGGACTGATACTTAAAACTTGTCATTCTCATGGGTTCTTACCCGTTCCCCTCCTGTATATGAATCAGATGTATTTTTAAAGAGTGTAAGCTTCCTGCTCGTCTTGACAGACAAAAAATTCAGTAAACAATTTTTTGTGAAGATAAGGTCATAATATTCAAGTACTCTTCTCTTGTTAACATGAAGCATTATACAGTTGCTTCATATCAAGTACGTGAATAGCTTGTAAATAAATAGCAAAAGTAGGTTTGAATTTCATGCCTGTACTTAGCAAAACTAATGGATGGTAATCAGTGTAATGGCTGATGATAGATTGTACTGTGCCAGCAGGGGAACTTGCGCCCAGAAAAAGTAACACAAGATCAGGAGTGGCTAGAGACTGGTTGGTGAATGTGTTCTTCTCCAGATGCTTTCTTAATTCCTTCAATTAACTTGATTAAGCAGCTTAGCTTAAATAAGCAGAATTTGTGATTTGGAAGTTCTCCCATGTAGTATTTTCCCATTGCCTTAGGAATTAATTCCTTTAATATTTTGTCTGTGTAAAGCAGGCAGCCTTCGTTGCCCTTGTGTCATGCACAGACATGACATGGTGTATGCTTAGTATGAGAGGCACACACAGGGGTGGGTTTTTTCCTTTCTGCAATTGGGATCTCGGCAGAAGTCATAAATCATAGTGATTTCTGCACAGTGCAATTGAATGGAGATGGGCTACCTTATTTTTTTATTAGTATTGAAAGTTCCCCCCTGCTTAGATCACAATGAATCCTTCCTCCACAGAGAAGAGCATGCACTTCTTTTCCCTTTGCCTTTTGCTCTGCTTCAGAGCTGATGGTACCAGAGAACTCGCCAGTTAGTAACTACTGCAGCACAAATCTACGGTTGACTTTTGGGTATTGTGGTAGCCTGGAGCTCCATGTGGCTCATCTTCCATGTTTTCAGCTGCAGGCCAAACAAATTGTTGATTTCCAAATTATAGGTCTTTCCATCTCATTCTGGCTTGCCCTCCCAGCAGGAACATGCCCTCCGTTCCACTGGTACATGGCCACAGATTATTTTGAACAGTTTTCTGAATAAATACAAGTATTTTTTCAGTATTAGAAGAAGCAGTGTCTCACATAGGTTGTCTTTAAATTCATGCAGTAGCTTTGAAAATGGGGAGCTGTGTTTATAATGTTTCTTTTTCTCTGCAAGAATTTCAGAGAAGACCCTGAACTACTGCTGCCTTTTCTCCTCCCCTTGATTATACTGTACTAATCAAAATCGTGACATAAATGGTTTGATAATTACTGGTGAGTCTGTAGATTGGTGTTGAACCAGGTATCTGCTACCTAATGAAAGGTGGTGGTTGAGTGTGCTTGGGTGTCCTTTCTCTTTCCATCAGTGGTGGAAAGGTGGGCTGTACTAGCCTTCAGAACCTATGCTGTGGAGTTGGAGGTAAATGTCTTAAAGATATTAAAACATGAAAAGAATGTCTGAGTATTTTTTGGTGGTCTTATGTATGCATTGGTTTCTCCCCCTTTCTCAATGTTGATTCTGAGGGGAACATTAAACAAGTTGTTATGTTGTTCTGGAAGTGTATGAGATTAATTCCTTCCTCTGTTTTCTCCTCTAATTTTGGAGAAGATTTACTTTTATGTCCATTGTGAAATGGGTATTTACAGGCCTTAATTTTAACCCAGTGATGAGCTTATAGAACCATAGGATTGGAAGGGACCTCTGGAGATCATCTAGTCCAAGCCCCCTGCCAGAGCAGGGTCACCTAGAGCAGGTTGCACAGGAACGCGTCCAGGCGGGTTTTGAATGTCTCCAGAGAAGGAGACTCCACCACCTCTCTGGGCAGCCTGTGCCAGTGCTCTGTCACCCTCAAAGGAAAGAAGTTCCTCCTCATGTTTAGGTGGAACTTCCTATGTTCAAGTTTGTGCCCATTACCTCTTGTCCTGTCCCTGGGCACCACTGAAAAGAGCCTGACCCCATCCTCCTGACACCCACCCTTTAAGTATTTAGAAGTGTTGATAAGGTCCCCCCTCAGCCGTCTTTTTTCCAGACTGAAGACACCTGAATCCCTCAGCCTTTCTTCATAAGAGAGGTGTTCCAGTCCCCTAATCACCTTGGTAGCCCTTTGCTGTACCCTCTCCAGCAGTTCCCTGTCCCTCTTGAACTGGGGAGCCCAGAACTGGACACAGTACTCCAGGTGCAGCCTCACCAAGGCAGAGTAGAGGGGGAGGATGACCTCCCTTGACCTGCTGGCCACACTCTTCTTGATGCACCATAGAATCGAAATTTATTTAGGTGAATCCCATCTGTGGGGTATGGATAATATTTGCAGCTGTTTTTTATAATTTGGAAACAAGTGATCTTCAGGAATTAGAGTGGGCCAGTGCCTGTGGAGAAAATAGGAGCAGCATCCACTAGCCATTAGTTGTGATGATGAAGACTCTGGAGTAAGGTCAAGAAGACTCGCGTGGTAGAGAGCTCTGAAGGTGGGGGAGAGTCAAAGCCTTAATTCTTAAGAAGAGAAAGCCCAACAGGGTCACACAAATAAAGTCTTCCTTCTGTTATGCAATGAGATGAGTTTGGTGTAGAATCTTATGTCTTGATGACTAATGAAAGCCAGTGAGCCTTTATAAACCAGTCTTGCCTAATTGTAATTATTTTGGGGATGTTTCAGCTTTCTGCGAATAGTTGAGTCCTAATATGAGAACAAATTTAAGTCCATCAGGAAGGCTGCATGATTGAGCAAGCCACATGTGGCTTCCTAGTATTAAAGAAGCTGACAATGGGATGTGCAGGGAAAGGAGGACTGGAAGGGCTGGAAAAGAGAGGGAGACCGGAAAGACCGGGATTGTAGCTGAAAGCTCTTTACCATAAATCTGTAGCTCTTTACCATAAATCTGTGATGAAGATGATATGCAGGGAAATTGAAAATACCTGTTTTTCATTCCTTCCCTCACTGTGGGGGAAGATCACTGTTCATGAGAGAAATTCTTCAGGTAGTTAGAAGCATTTGTAAACTTTCACATTTTAACATTCCACTTAACTTCTGTACTGCATAAATTACTTTCTTAAAATGTCTCTGCTTTGTGCAAAGATTAATTGTAGCATGTTTATTTTTATATAGGTTTTGCAAGATTGCCAGAATGTGATGCTAGTTATTTTATTTCAGTGATAGTACACCTAGAGAACGAGTACTAGTATTTTTTTATTCCCCTCAAAACTTGCATCCTGGTACAATTTTCTTCCAAATAATTTTCAATCTTTTTTTTTGTCCCTTTTCCCCCAATGCATTAAAGAATTAAATATTATTAGTAATTAACTGTTACAAATAAAATGCCGCTTGAAAGAAAATACTTTGTGGAAGACTGCTTAGCAGTGGGAACTTCAGTGTGAAGTTATTTTGAGAAATACAGACCTTGCATTTGAGTTTACAGATTATAGTCTGTGTTGAGATTCCTGTAGGTAGGCACAAAGCTGATTTATTTTTATCCATACCTCTGTTAGGAAGTCTAGTGTGGGTTTTTTAAAGTACTCTCCTGTGGTCAAAAATACCTGGAATTGTTGGCACTTGTAACATGAAACTCTTCTAGGTTGTACACTTTAGGTCAGTAGTAAAGAGATGTAAACGCTACTCAGAGTAGCAACTTCTTTCACCATGGCTTTTCCTAGTTGGAGGCCCTCTCTGATTTTAACACTGGAAAGAGTCTGGGATCCTTGTTCTCTGTAGAACAGTGTTTGTTTGAAAAGGCAGCCTTTCTGCTTAATCTGGCTCTAGGGCAATGAAGGATCCAGAAAGAAAGTAACATTCCACATAGTTTTCACCACTGTGAGACCCATCCTGGGTTCTCACCATGGCTCCCTTGTGTCTCCAGGAGGAGCCACAGCATCTTGATGTGGGGACATAGCTGGCTGTAAATCTTTAACTCCTTAAATCCCTGTGGCCTTTCCCAGCCTCTCCTGCATTACCAAGTGCCCTATTTCCTAAATTAATAGCAAACACAAATGAAAATACAACTTTGAAAAATGGGAAAGCTTTTATGTGCATAAGGAAAATCAATTTTGTTGCTTGGAGCTCAGGCGGTTTATTTCTATGATATTACTTTCTCCATCATCCTCATTTGTCTGTGCAATTGTTCTCCACTGACAGATGGGCTTTAGCAGAGGCGTGTGTTTAAGACAGATGAAATTGATTGCTGTTGCTTAAAAAATGTGTTGAGTTTTTTTGGAGAAAACATTTATTTAACAGGAAGTTGGTTTGTCTTTTTGTTAGTGCTCAAAAGCTGTATGTAACTTCATTTGTCGCCTCACTTGGGAAATACAAAATCATCCACATAATCTGAATTTGTGATGATGCTTCCTTAAGATATATAAAGTTTGTTTACTTAATTTTTGTTCTTTAAAAGAAGTCACGTTAGAAACTGCAGGACTAATGAAGCGTTGCTTCCTGGATTTGTGTCTTGTGGCTGACTTAACTTGAAATCTTTCGGACACTTTGCCCGCAGTTACAGCTATGAAGTGAGTTCATTCTCTTCTGGATTCTTTGGCAAGATGTGAACATGCAGCCCAGCCTGATCTTCTGTGCGGTCATTTCCAAGATTTCTGTCCTCTCCCCAGCCTGTCCCTCCTAGAGGAACATAGTTATCTTTGAGCCTGCTGCCGGTGTCAAATTTGGCTGGTGGTGGCTATTGACTGGAATAGTTAAGGGGGAAGGGTTAGGAGGGATGCAGATGGTGTGATTGTGTAAGCCTATTTTCCTATTAAACAAAAGAATACGCTTTTGTTCAGGACTGAACTTGTTCTCCTGTATTCATCTTCTACATGTTTGTGCAAGCACAATGGCTGGGTTCCCTCCAACCCTGCCCTCCCCCTCTGCCTATGCAACCCCGAGCAGAGGGAATGGCCCTGAGCCCTCTGTGCGATTGTTGCTCCCCTACAACACATCACCCAGCGTTTGTCCGAGACAGCCTTTTTGGGCATCATCTTTTGAGTCTGTTCAACTTGCTGCAGGGGGGAGAATATCTTCAACAGTTGTCTGTTGTGTTTGGCCAGGGGCACAATATGTTTCTGTCACTGGCGTTTGGCAGCACTGTTGGAAGTATTAAAGCTGTCCAGGTCAGATCAGGAGCTGCCTCTAATGGGCTGCTTCAGCTGGAGCATCTGATGGGTTTGCTTCTGGCCCGCCAACGGTGAGAGAATCTGACAGGTATTGTTTGTATGCTGCCAGTTTAATTCAACTGACAATTAAACAAAGTAAGGCTTAAAAGCGAAAGATGATGACAAAAGTATCTCGGCCATTCCAAGAGCATTGCAAATTTTAAGCTGTTAGTGAATGTCTTTTTGAAGACAAAAAGGTAGAGAAGGGTAAGCACTCGACTCATCCACCGACTGCAAAACATATAGACAGACACTGTGAGAGCGGAGCCATCTCTTGCAGAGTCTGGTAAGTCTACAGCAGCCTCGTGATTAAAAAACAGGAGCTGCTATTAGTGGGTGTTCCTCCTTATCCTCAGCATGATACTGCCCCTAGAAAACCAGTTGTAGACCTAGGCTCCATGATGATTTACGGAGGCTCACCAGGCTTGGAATACGTTAACGTGTATAATACTATGACTGAACCTTGAACTAAGGGGCAAGATTTTCGCTAGAGCATGTTATTACAGTTTCTGCAGTTGCAATAAAGTTTTGGTGAATAATTGTGTTAAGCTAGGGAAGCTTTCGTCTGACTGATTGTCACTTTCTATCAGCTGTGGTCCTCCCCTCAATCCTGTCAGGGATCATCTCTGGCGCGTCCACTGGGATTTGCTGCTGGCTAGCTTTCCAGGAGTCTCTTTCTCATCTATGACTTTCTAGTTTTTCATTTTGAAGGCCAACTGGCTCCACTGTACATTACAGCAAAAGGAAGGTAGTGGGAAGGTATTCAGCCATCGTGGTCATCATTTAATGAAGGCTCTGCTTTTGAAATTGAAGCTGTAGGGGTATTGATCTTCTACAAAGCTGTAGAGGTATAAGTAAAATAAATTATCTAAAAAGTATTAGACTGGTGAAAAGTAGTAATGACTGGAGAGAAACTGCAGTTTTAAAACTTAATTATTCTTTGGGCTTTAAATCTCACTTGGTCTGACACCTATTGGTATTACTTATTTGGTGAAGCAGAGCTGAGTAGAAATGTAAAATGGCAAATGATCCTGTAAAATGCAAAGTAGAGCTGAAAACATAATTCTCAATTTGGTGTTAAGCCTTTTTCATGTGTTAATTTGCTCTTTTAATATAACCCTGACACTTGAATATTCAGAAAGGCTACGTCAGACATTCAGGAAAGACAGGAGGGTATTTACTGTAGCAGAGGGGTGGCTGAGGGATGAAAGATGCATCGTTTCATGGCAGAAGGGTGAGGAAGATGTAAGCAGAAGCTCAACTGTACTGAATTTAGACGTGAAGTTCAGCTGTGCCTCTCAGGGCACCTTGAAGTGACTGTGGAAATTTGCTCTGTGATTTGGGCTGCTGCTTAAATAGGTGGTTCTGCCTTTCAGCTTTTTCTTTTTTCCCCTCTCCCTTCCCTTACGCCAGAGCAAGTATTTACATGACTGTCTGATGTGCCAGATCAGAGGGCTTATCCACCTGGAAATAACCTGGCAAAATAAAATACTAGATTTTACCTACCTTAGTTTTCTGAGGCAGAGCCATCTCAAGGCCATTTGAATGCAGGTGGCTGCAAGAGAAAAGGGAAGAATGACTAGGAAGGGGTGGTGGAAGGGATGTAGCAGCTTGAACATCTGTAAGCTTATGGTAATTGTGGAGTCACATGGGTATTCCTGTTAAATACCATGAAAAGAAAGTAAATGTTTCTTTTCAGTAACTTTAGAACTGGAATGTAGCTGTTCTTAAAAAGTACTTACATAGTAAAAAAGGTAATTTTTATTGTATTATGTTACTATATTTGTTTTTCAAGTTACATTGCAGTATTCTAACTGAGAAGTCATTATGCAAAAAACCTGTTTACAGAATCAAAGTGGGTTTTTGTCATCTTTCATGTTTATTCAGAATATAAATGTTTGCATTTAAAACCAACTTTCAGTACCAGAGAGGCAAATTCCAGAAACACATGCAGAGAGATGGAAGGCATAAAACCAACCCAAAACCTCAAGTCAGCTCAGTTCAAACTACAGTAAATGGAAGTATTTAAAAATATACATTCCACTTGTACTCATAGCTACTCAAGATTCTTTCTGAATTCTTCATCATATGACTAAACTGCTTCTAACTCTGGTGGTACAGATGGTGTGGTATTTCAGATTATTCTAATTCCAAACGGCTAAATGCACAGTCTATTTTAATAACAAGCTTATCTTGAATTTTGAAACAATTACATTTTTGTAACATTATAGAACAAGTTACCCTTTACGGAGGAATGTCCTTGGGATTTTCAGGATTTGCATTCCTTTCAGGAATTGAAGGAGTCATGACTTACTGCTGCATTGTTCATCCCACATGTTAAATGTCATTTGCTAAGTGTGCATGCAGCATAAAATTTTATCTGTAGTGCAGGATAGTTTAAAGTGTCCAAGCATTTTTGGCTGGGTGCGTTGTTACTGTATATTCCCAGTTTGACAAAGAAAGCCAACATTGTTCAAAATGGGCAATAAATCAACAATGTTGGATACCAGGATCTCTAGTTGAATCCAAGCTGGCCAATCTTTTTAGGGTGCCAAAAATGTGCTTAATTCATTGTCACCCTCAAAACAATGTTGTCATGGTTATGTAGCTGTTTGCACGCTGGTAACGTAGTTGATAGACACTGGGCCTCATGCCTTTACATTGTCTAGATGGAGGGAAAAGTCCTTGTTCTTGAACTTTTTAACCCTTCTTCACCAACTTGCCCGGCAAAGCAGAGCTTTCTTCTTCCTATTCCTCCCGTAGAGTCGTTAGGAGCAGGGTTAGATTCGGAGAACTCAAACACTTTGGGTATTAGTGGGTATTGGGCATCTGGGGAACAAGCAATTTTGGTGCCCACGGAGAAGAGGCCTTGGTTCAAAGCCTCCTGTTGCAGCTCTCTTAGGGTTCAGGAGTGCTTGGTGGTGACAAAGCCGGGGGAGGTGGCAGTGAGGTCTGGCTGCAGGGAGGAAAAAGCCCAATGAGGGTCAATAGCAAAAAGAATGGGAAATGCTGCTAGATAGAGGGATTGCCTTCCCTGCTTTTTCTGATAGACAATTTCACCAATCAGTATCGTTAGTTGGGACTCGCCTAGCTTCTCACTTTTTTGATAAGTGTCAATTTAGCAGAATTAACCTAAGCCTTAACACCTTCTTATTGTAGTTTTGAATTGCGTTTATGTGGTGTCATTTCTTGTGCATGGTTTTTCAAGCTTTCTGCATGTCTAGCTCATGATAATCCAGAGGGAAATATAACTATGAATGCTGAAAGCTGACTTTGCAGAAAGCATGTTTCTCTTTTATCAGCAGTTATGTTTTACGGATGCCAACATACTGAATTGTTAAAAAATGCACGCTATTTAATTACAGCAAAGTGATGTCCCAGCAAGCCTTTCTCTGGTAAGTATAATTTGTGTTTTTGTTGTGAATAATTTCCCTAAATATTTTGGCAGTCTGCATGAGGACACTGCTAAGCGACGCTGACACACTTTTCCTGTTTGGACTTGGCTTGTTCTTGTACAGTACGTTTAATCTAATCATCATATCCTGACAAAGCATGGCACAAATGTGAAACTGTGAGACAGAAATAATTTAGGTTACAAAAACATAACAGTCTTCTCAACCAGAGATTTCCTGTTGCTGCAGGAGTGTACTAATGTGTGGTTCTTCCCATGAAAACACTACTTTCTTTTCCACAAAATACCTTTTATCACAGGGATAAGTGATGAAATACAGTGTTTCAGTTGTAGTAACTAAATGAGTATAATGGGGAGGTCATGTATATTGAGACAGAATGAAATATTTTCTGACATTCTAACTCCTGTAGTGGCTTGAAATTACTGGAAGAGCGAAGTTTGGGAAAAAATTCAAAGCAAAACTATACAGTGCAAATGTGTGTTCTTTTAATTTCAGAATATTTATGTGTCTAGTGAGAAGTCACAGGCAAGGAAATCCAAGTTCCTCTAAGTAGTATATAATATTACAAAAAGTCACAGGAGTTGAATGACAGTGCTGTGCTTCAGCAAGTTTTTATTAATTAAGGAGACGGTTGAGAAGGTTTTACAACCAAATATTTCTGTAAATGGATTGAATAGAACGTAATCTGAAAGGAATAATCTTCTGTCCTTTCAGGTCGACCCACAGCTTTTACCAATGCTGTGTGGTGCGGCCGTCCAGCCCTGCAGACAGGAGGCTGGTTTGGAGCACCTTTGCCAGGTGAATCGATAGTCAGTTCTCTTCCCCTTGCGAGCCTTCTGCTCGCCTTTCCCACCAGCCGCTGCTGTGTGATAATTGTGTAGCTCCGTGGGGAGAAGCTGCCTGGAGATCCTGACAGTGATGGTGTGAGTGTGGTGTTTCTGAGCCTTCTGCGTTGGAAGAATGGTGTTTCGTGTGGAAGCAGGGAGGGGATGTTTGTCAGTGGAGGAGGGCTGTGCTCCTCCAACAGCAGCCTCTGGCGGGGTAAAGGACAAGGTGGTGCCTCTGCTGCCATTCCTCGCCTCACTGTGGGTCTCTGCCATCTGCTTGGTGTAAATGGACAGGGTGCAGACATGAAAAGGGGATAGATGGTCTTGGCTTTGAGACAGGTTGCTTCTGCAAGCAGCCAGCAGGATGGTTGTGAGCTGCCAGCAGGACTTTCTGCATGAGTCGCTCCCTGTGGAGCCCACGTTGATGTTGCATGGGTTGTGAGCAGGTGTGCGTTGCAGCCCCTCGCTGCCGCCTCATGTAAAGTTTTCATGTCAGTTGCTACTAAAGACCAGCAATCAGAGCTGTTAGATCACAGCCAGCACGGGGTCACACCTTGTATTGCTGTACTGGTGCAAATGATTAAATGTTGACTCTTTTTTGCATTTACTTGAATGAGATCAGCGTGGATATAGCTGGCCCTATAACAGAAGCTGAGAACAACCACCAGCTCCCCAGAACTAGGATGTGAGAGAGTGTAATATGTTACAGTGGGGGGCAAAGTGTTTGATGAAAGGCAGCTTTTGAGCTGTACCGCTGCTTAGGAACTGCTGCATCTTGAGTGCATCAGTAACTGTAAGATTTCTACATTGTTATTCAGTCCCATGTCCATACAAAGTTATCTGGCAAAATGTTTCATTATATAATTAAATTATGTGGTAATGTCCCTATATGAAAAAAGACATGATATCGGAAGGTACGGTTTCAAACCGAAGTACTTACTAAGCATGTCCCAGAGTAAAGGCACAGTTGTGCACGTATCGATGTACTTATAATGATGCATTTTACTCCTCTGAATTACTGATCTATCTATTAGCAGCCTATTTATGTTACAGTTTGGGGCGCATTAGGAAGAATGTTTGCCTGTGGCTTGCCAAGTGAGTCACTTTGGTGTTTATAATCTCTTGGTGATTTGCCAGGTAAAGCTCTGTGCCAAGTGGAGTTTCTCATGTGATCAGGAAGTGATACTGGCGGATGCTCTGAGGACTTCCCCGGCCATCTCTCCTCAGCACCCTGACAGGAATGTGGCAATTGTCTTGTGCTTTAACAAGGAAGTTTTCAAAGGCCTGTGGAGCTAAATCTCATAGAGAAATCGATAGGGTTCCCTTTGAACATCTGACATTTTCCCTTTTCATATCCTTCTTTCAAGCTCAAATAATCAAGCACCTTTTTTCAAGGAATTACACAATCCCTGAGCATGTGTCCTCCTAGGAAGGCTCACTTACCCGATGACATTTGTTCCTTGTTGCCTCCCTGTGTGTATATCAGTGTCAGTATTTCTTTCCCCTCAGGATTATTAGTGGGGAATCAAGTCTTGAATTGCTTCGTTGGGCAAAATTTGCCATCTCACCTTTGAAACAACCTATGAGTGCTTCTGCAATACTGGAAATGGCAGGCGTCAAGTTAAATGCAATTACTGTTTAAACTTTCAGATTCTTTTTACATGGCTTGGAAAGATGTAAGGGGGATTGTTCAAGCTGATTTCATATGGGGTAATTTTCAAGTTGTGGTACTGTTTCAGTGGGAAGCAGCTCTTGTGATTGTTCTGAATCCTCCTGTAAGCGTGATGTGAGGGGCTTTGGGGCTTAAGTTTAATTTTGATTTTAAAGAGGTAGCTGTTTTATGCTCGGATGTGCACATATACCTTTGTGGGACCAGCCACCAAAAAATAATATTTTTTTATACAGTAGCTTAACTGTCACATGAATTTGAAAATCAACTTTTTACTTCTTTTTTTTTTTGGAAAGAAAGCTTTCATGTAACACAGCTGTTGTTTCATTTCCATATTTAATACACGCAGAAAACACTTTACATGGTGTTGGCCCCTGTAAATAATATAAGGACTTAATTAACTTCTAAAAGATGGTTGGATGGTAAATTTTACAGGTGTTGTTTTCCTAGACTTCTTTTTATTTCCTTTCATTGTGAGTGTATGTTTCTTATTCATCTTCTTTCAGAAATGATCTTTGCAATGGGACAGTATAGCTGGGGTAGAAGTTCTTTAAAAGGAAGAACGCTGCCTTGTGACTTACCAAGTCAAGTCTTGCAAGATGTTTTTTGCAAGACATCTATGCCCCATCTGCTGTTTGGTGCTTTACGAAAGCCAGCTGTCACCCAGGCTCTTCAGGCTTTTGAGAGTCTGGTGATTTTTGTTTCTTCTTGAAACACTTCATCACTCTGTCAGTAAATAAACAGAGTGGGTCTCCTCAACTATGCTTGATCATTCCCGGACTTGGCACTTATTTTTCTAGAAGGTGGAAGTATGTCTGCTGGTTGTCATGGTTTAACCCCAGCCAGCAACTAGGACCACGCAACATCTTGCTCACCCCGCATTCCCACCCCAAAGGGTAGGGAGAAAAGGCGGGGAAAGGAAAAACCAACCTGTGGGTTGAGATAAAGACAGTTTAATAGAACGATAATGGAAGAGGATATAATAATAATAATAATAGTAATGGTAAAAGAACATACGAGGCAGGTCACTCTCACTGCCTGGTGAATTGGTTGCCCACCCTGACCCAAGCAGAGATTGTGGACCCCCCACCCCACCGGCCAGCCCCTATTTGTAGAGCAAGCGTGATATCTATGGTACGGAATATTCCATTGGCCATTCCATCATTCTGTATGTGCTCCTTCTCAGCTTCTGTGGGAAGCTGAAAAAAGTCCTTGACTAACATAAACGTCACTTAGCAACAACTAAAACAATATGCATCATTGCATACCAAATCCTTTCAAACCAAATCTGAAAACACAGCAACCACTAGAAACAAAATGAACTCTGTCTCAGCAGAAACCAGGATGCTGGTGCAGATACTTTATTTGATCCCGTGTCAGTCATCTACTTGAGCTTATAGGACTTTGTTTTCATTTTTATCCTTTCAGTACTTTTAGAGATTCTTGGCTTCCCTTTGCACTTTATCTGAGCTCTAAAAGGTGAATGAATGTGACTTATCCAGCCTACAAAGAATCTTTCCTGGGTGCTTTTGAGCACTTCTGGCTATGTTACAATGTTTGTCTATGGGAGCACAGAAAGAATACATTTCAAAATCGTGTATTCCCCTTAATGTGTCCTACTGCGTTCCACTCCTTCGCATTGGCCTAATACTGCAATATGGAAAATGTGGAATAGCCTGCTCTCCAGTAGCATGAAGAAATACCTGGTTGTAGTAGCTGCCCATGTAGTAAAATCTGCTGAAGAACTGAAATTGCCATTCTTCATTTGACCTTCCATGCCTCCTCTTTTTCATTACCTCTCTATTTTTTTTTTTTTTTAGCTCCTTTATAAAACCAGTAAAGCTTGATGAGGTTTTTTTCTTTTATTTTATTTAAAGACAGGGTATTTTAAAATGCAGCCATTTGCTGTTGGCTGCATTTGTTTAATAACGGCACAGAAGCTGAAGCCCTGTGTCGCCAGGGCCCAGAGAAGAGAACAGTTAGAAATAAAAGGAGATTCTGACATAGTACATATTTCTGAGACTATGAAACAAAAGCGCAAGTGAAAGTGAAGCTACCGCTGAACATAAAGTTTATCACTGTTGCTGGGGAATAGCGTCCGCCTTCTTCAGGGCTGCTGTGAACTTGGCCAGACAAAATGGGTGGAAGGGCAGAAGGTGGGGAATGTCTGCATCCTATTATGAATTGGAGGAAACGACTGTCTGCGCTCTGGTGGGCTCAGAGTATCCTGCTGGCAGGCTGGTTAGCGCTGTAGGATACTGAACAAAAAGTGGTGAATTGTCAGCTTTGGTGTTTAAAATAACTACTAGGGATAAGAAGGTTCTTTAAAAATATGCTGTGGGTTTTCTGTTGGCTTTCTTAAACTAACTGGAAACTTTCTGCTTTCTTTCAGGAGCATTTTTTCTCTGAAAACATTGCTGCTAAAAAGCTCCAAACAGGAGAAGTAAATCCAGTCAGCTTGTCAGGTCACTGGCTTGGTGTAAAAGTGCTTTCATGAGGTAACGTTGGGCCAAAGTCAACTTCTCTTTCTCCGTTGTAAATCTGCAGCCAAGCAATGGGCCAGAAAATCTCAGGGAGCATAAAGTCTGTGGATGTGAGGGAGCCCCCTTATAGACCTGTTAAACGAGAGCTGAGAGGCCCGGATTTTTGCAAGCCGGCGCGACTGGACATGCTGTTGGATATGCCCCCTGCCAAGCTGGAGGTCCAGTATAAACATGCTTGGAACAATGAAGATCGCTCCTTAAATATATTTGTAAAGGAAGATGATAAACTGACTTTTCACAGACACCCCGTTGCCCAAAGCACAGATTGCATTCGGGGCAAAGTCGGCTACACCAGAGGCCTGCATGTCTGGCAGATCCACTGGCCCACGAGGCAACGGGGAACTCACGCGGTGGTGGGCGTCTCCACAGCCGAAGCTCCGCTGCACTCGGTGGGATACACGTCGCTGGTTGGTAGCAATAGTGAGTCGTGGGGCTGGGATCTGGGACGCAACAAACTCTACCACAATTGTAAAAACCAGCCTGGGGTCACGTATCCTGTCTTTTTGGAACCGGATGAGTCTTTTGTACTCCCAGACTCCTTACTGGTGGTTTTGGATATGGATGAAGGGACGCTTAGCTTCATGGTAGATGGACAGTATCTTGGAGTGGCCTTCAGAGGACTAAAAGGGAAAAAACTTTACCCCATAGTCAGTGCAGTTTGGGGGCACTGTGAAATTACAATGAGATACATCAACGGACTTGACCGTAAGTGTTACTGTATTTCTTCATTACACTGTCTTTCAGTTTTTCTCATGTAGGACTTTTTTTTTCTTTATCCTTTTGTTGTGAACAGAGTGCGCTGGGGGAGAGGGGACTGTCCACTGTGGGCAGATCGCATCCCATAGTTACTGCCCACAACTAATATCTATCGGTTGTGTCTTGTAGTAATGTTATATCAAAATATATTCCCTTATATCAAAATATCTGCCCTTTTGGCAAGCAGGGTGGCAAGAAATCTGCGGCCAAAGAAAGTGAACAGACTGAGAAAAGAAGTTCTTGATAAACTTCCTGGGTATATTTAACAGCACGACTCTTGTTTACTGGAGGATATGTTTTAAATCTGTGGTTTTCAAATAGGATTTGTGGATTCTGTAAAAATTTCCTGTAGTAGTGGGAACGCTTACATGGTGTGCATAAACATACTTGAATTCAGGCCAGTAGGCTTTCTTTCCATAGTTGCCTTTCCAGGACCCTCAGAAGCAGCTGTGGATCCCCAAGAATCTGGGAGTTCAGGTCAAACGCTGCTTTCAGCACTTTTTCTGAAAGAAAGCCCTGTTCCGCAGTTCACTTCAGAAGGTGCACTCTCAGGGTATTTTCTTCTCCAGAAATATGGGTTTTTGGATGAGCATTTGCTATTTTTGCTCTAAAGGGGTAATATCAAATTAAATCATTCCATAGTAAGGAGCAGCATGTTGCAGCTGTGACCTTGAAGTAGTAGCCCACTACTAGTAGATGCAGTAGCCCACTACTAGTCGTAGTAGATGAGTTGGAGAACTGGGTCTTGTCCGGTTCTTCCTGCTGCTCAAGAAGACGTGTGCTCTGCCAGGTCCATACACGGCACAGCATATGTTTGGTCATGCCCAGTTATCTACTGTCAGCTTACCAGCTGCTGTGAATTGGGGAATGAGCCTGAACGAGGTAGGAAGTGGAACTTTGTTGTTGTTTAAGACTGTTTTATCTTAGCCATAGGAGGAACCACGACTCTAAATATATAGATTTAACAAAAATAGATGAGTGAACAAAATTTTCATGGTTTTTGGGCTTTATGAATAGAACTTGGTCTTGTAAAAAGAGAATAATAGCAAGTGTACACCACCTGCCTTCCAATTTCTAAACTGAATTTATAAAGGGATTTACTGTTCTTTTCTATTAGGATGGGGTGGTCCCATTTTTTTTTCCTGTAAAAATTAATTCTCTGCTCATTAGCCTTACATCTGACATACAAAGTAGAAACATAATTAAATAACTTCACCTTGTTTAAGATTACCTTCTCATAAACATCTGTAACAAGCACTGGGGGAAAGAAGCTTTATCCACAGAAGCCCTGCAGGTTGTTACAGCCAGATGCTAAATGGCAGCTTCCTGAATATCGGGGGAATATCAGAGGATTGTAAGTATTTTGCAGTTACTCAGACATTGCAAACAGTGGTATGCTGACAGCTGCTGCCTTTTTTTTTTTTTTTTTTTTTTTTTTTTGGAGGATGATGGGGGAGAGGTGCTTTTGCAAACTGAATATTTGTGTGCGAAAGCAGTTTTTTATAATACTGGGAATATCTGCCAAACTAAGCAAAGTACAGCTCAGCTTGGTCCACCGCGTCCACACAAGGAATCGTTCTGCATTCCTTTTGTAGCCTTCACAGGGCTGCTCAAGGGAGCTCTAGAAAGATCAAAACACAGGAGGAGGATGTGAATGAGTTTGGTAGAAATTATAAAATCAAAGGGGCTAAGTAGAGAAGGATAGCTGCGGTCTGTGAGATGGGAGAGAGAAAAATTCCCATCCGGTTTCTCGTGGGATAATTTTGCTGGAAGAGGCAGGATAGCTTTCTAAACTATCCCTGAGAAAGTCAAAGTAGTCATTTCTTTTTAACGTGTGAACCCACGGCTAAAAGTAAACTTGTAAACTAAACTTTTATGTAGGCCTGAGTGTTAATCTGATCATGTGAAGAGGAAGTTTACAGCCACTTTGCCGTGGGGCACTCTGACATCCTGGAATCACATCATCTGTTATCACATGTTCACTGATCCATTACTGTCCTGCAACAAAAACAGCATTCAAGAAACCAAAGTAGCTTGTTTAGCTGGTGCTCTAAAGCAAACACCTTCTCTTCTCTGCTAAAAGTGACTCCAGCCAGCCAGCCCTTGTGGCAGTGTACGTTTGGTCGCTCTCATAGCACTTAATATTACGGCTTTTTATAATTGTTTGTTCTTGTGAAAATCAGCACAGATCTTGAAGAACAGTGAGATGTTCATGTTGCATTACAGATTTAAATAAGTTTGAACATACATATGTGCATGGGAGTTTGTTGTTGTTTGCTTGCCTTTTAACCTTATACATTCTCTTTTTTTCTTTTTTTCCCCTTTGCTGGAAGTATTTTGTATGGCTGATTGCAGCTTTTAGCGGATCAGGCAATAGTAACTTAGCTGTTCTTGGAACTGCTGTCAAATAGGGACTTGTAACTTGCTCTTTAGTGATTGATGGTTACTGCTCGGAATGCATACCACAGCTTGCAATGGTTGTTTACGTGGTGCCTTACAGAGAAAACGGAGACCTTGACTGCAGGGATTTCTAGTGTTTTCAAGACTTGCTGTTTAAATGGAAGACCTCTGAATACTTTAAAGGGCCGTGTATTTCAGTTGCCTGGCGAAGAGTGAAAGGCTTGCAGGAATGGCATAGTGAAAGGATCAAATAACGGGCTTGTGCAGCTGCAGTGAACTTAAACATATGTCCTAGTGGTATAGAGACGCTGCAGACTACTGCAGAGATGGCAGAATCATAGAAGGATAAGGCTGCAGGTCAAAGATCAAGAACCTGTGTGCCCTCTGGACTCTGGATATTGCTCCCAGAATAATGCTGTAGTTGAAATCAGTCATAGTTCTTCCAGCTGCATCTGATACCCAGAGTATTCTGCTTTCAGAAGCTACTTTGAGCATCACATGATGATGGGCTGTGACTTTCACAAGACCGTTTTTTCACTCACATTTGAGAGACTTAGAGTTGCAAATATTTGTCAGGGCTTGGGAGGGAAGGCAGGGGGACAGGATGGAGGGTGCTCATCACAAGCACATTGAGTTCTTCCCAGGACAAACTTCCTTGATCAGATATTATCAGTATTTACCACACTGATGTTTTCCCAGTGCTTAAGTTTTACAGAATTTTACATCAGACTTCTGACTCATTACCTATTGCAATAATTAAAAACCACAGATAACACAAATGCAGTATACGTTATTTTTCAGATACTCTTTTCATCGGGGTACGTGCATGTTTAAAAAAAGCTAGGCTATTTATATCTGTTGTCTGATGAGGAGTCCTGAAGACTATTTATAGATTGGAACAGAGAAATAGAGAAACACTTTTGCATAAATGTACATTGCAGATCATGACTGGTACGTTAGTATTTGTGTGTTTAAACAAAGCGGTGGGAGGACAATATAACAGCGCAGTGGTGGAAAACTTCATCATTGAGTAGGGGAGTTGAACACTGTGATTCATTTTGATCCTTAAAAATACCTGATGGAATAGTCAGCTATTCCAGAAGTCAAAATACTTTTTATAAGTGTGCATTACAGGTCTGTCTTTGCCCTGTTCTGAATCGATATGGGAGAGCAATGCAAATGGTCTGTATTCTGTATATAATAATAGTTGATCCATAGACATAGAATTTGATAATGCAACTCATAGGTACAAAATTTAGAGTTTAATATCTTCCTAGGTGGGGGGAAGGTAGAAGGAAGCTGGAAAAACGTTTTCCGGCCATTGTTGTGTGGTAGCGTTCAGTGGTATGTCATTGAAATGACGTACCAAGTGCTGGCAGGAGGGTTTGTGGGGCTCTACTGGTCTTGAGAACCATCCCACATGCATACATCAGCACAGCACGCTCTTGCTAGTGTCATGAAGATACATCTGCAGGTGTGCATCAGCAATGGCCTTCTGGCCATCTCTAAAAATGCCTCCTGGTAGCACTTTCAAGTTTCTTCACCCTGTAGCAAGCACTGTCACTGCAAGTGCAGTTCTGGCTGCTACAGCTGCTGCTTTGGAGTGAAGCATCTGGTTGGGATGCGTTGTGGGATGTGTCCTAATTAGAGACACTGTCTCCATGTGATAGTGACAGTTTTAAGGAAAGCTACAACTTGCTGAACTCTTGCCTAAACTCTTGACTGTTGTGCATTTGCATGAAGGAAGGATAAGTCAATGTCAATGAGCTCTAAAAGTCTTGAAATTGCATGTGAAAGCAAAGAACTCTGAATTCTGTATTATGACATCTTGAGTAGACCACAATAACTGAAGATTAAAAAGTAGTGCCCCACTACCACCAATTTATATATTTCTGGTTATAAATCCCAAAGCTACTTCTTAGAGATGAGTAAATTTCACAAGATTTTGGGGTAATGCTGTCCAACCAACTTTTCAGTAATAATGTCTGACTGCACAGCCAGCACAGCTGTGTTTTACTCTTAGAATTCTTTTTGCCTTTTTAAGTTCCAAAAAGACTAATTCCTGGTTTGGTTGAAAATGGACTGTAAGACTTTTTAAGATAAACAATAGTATCCCATTAGCTTCCTTATTTTCTTCCATTCAGAATTTAGCCATCTTGTCTTCAAATGATGTTTTCTTGTATCTAAGAATTACATTTATGAGACTTGGGATGTTGGATGATCTTTCTGCCTGAATCTCCTCCTCCTAAAATTAGGAATGTTGATTTCAAAACACTAACTTTCAATTTCCCTTATATAATAGTACAACTACTTTGAAATATTCCATAGCAGGCTATTTATTTCCTTTTGTGTGGTATTTATGGTTCCCTTTGCCATTTAGTTGTGAAAGAATGCTTCTCGAGCTTGATGTTGATAGCCCATTGTGGTTCTTGTGCTACCCCTGCATAGCCCTTAAACAGTTTTGAAAATCAGTCTAATTGTCAAGTTCAGGCAGTTCAAAGGAGAAGACTACTTTACTTACAAATGTAGTTTATAGAAAGCATTTGTGTGTACCAGTTGATATTTTAACCTACAGATCCTTCTTGTAGTATTCGGTGCTTATGGAAAATGGTCCCTAGGTGCTCTGTCAGCTGTTACAGACCACTGCCCTGCAACATACAGCCTGTTTTTAACACCTGTAACTATTTACAGCCCCAAATAAAACAGAAGTATTATTCAAAGTACATGCTTCGAACTTACCTACAATGAATGAATAGGGGGATGAAAGCAATCATCCAAGCAGGAATTCTGGGGTCCTGTTTTTAGGTGCCAGCAGCCTGTTCACTGTGCCCACATAAAACTGAGGATGTTTGGAGCTATGGAGCTAAGCGCAACTTCTTTCCTCTTTCTTACTGTTCTCAGTTTATTTTAATTCCCATTGGTCTGTCTCTAACACACTACAAATCGTAATTGTAAATACAGACTCTTCCCCTTGGAGGCCTTTTTACCATAAAGAAAGCTAAGTCAAAATTGCAGAATTGCTAACTGTCAGGAGAAATATATAATCTCTCATCAGGCTCTCTGGGTTTTCCCCCAAATGGTTTTCAGTTAAACTTTTTAAATGGATAGGTTTTTTTTGTTTATCTAAACCTGTTGGTTTTATATGATATTTATATAATGCATTATGCTGGAGATTGCGATAGAAATAATGTACTCTGAAATCCAGTATTGTTAAAACTTAGCAAGAATTTTCCCTACAGACATGCAATCAGAGGATGAAGTGGTAGTAATTAAGCAGCTAATGCTGTGAAGAAGCAATCTTTAGCTTTTGAGATAATTCAACAGGAAGCAGCATTTTCAGTTCCTACTTCAGGAATCAGATAGCTCATTGTTGGGTTTTTTTTGTCTTCCTCCACATGCACCCCCCCATCCCTGGTTTAAGTGTGTTTCTTGTCCTTTACCTTTAATCCAAATTCGTTGACACTTTCTAATTAATTCTCAGCCTTTTCTCAGAGGTTGAAACCACTACAACGTCATTCGAATATGCCACTCTGTTAATTGGCTTTTTGCCCCAGCCGCCTCCTGCCCCTTCCTGGTGGTCTCTGCATTACGTCTCTCTCCAAGATACTCTTCTTTTTTTCAGTCCTCCCGCTTCTTTCCCCCCTTCCCCAGCTGAGTTTCTCATCTTTTATGTTACTACATGCTTGTTAATCATAAATTCTTACCTAAATTTTTTTTTCCTCATCCCTAACTTCAGACAGGGCAGTTTTTGTTACTGATAACAGTAAAACATTAGGTGCAGTGTCACTCTTTCAGAGGAAGGACATCTCAGGTTTAAGGGTGTGACTTCAGCTGTAATGGTGAATGATCTTTGTAATGGTCTTGTTGGGTGAATGTTGAATGTTTATATTTTTTTCATTTGTATAAATTAATTGTAATCATGCAGAGAATCATCTGATTACCTCAGGTTGGTTGCAAATAGTGAGGGGTCTGGAGAACAAGTGTTATGAGGAGTGACTGAGGGAACTGGGGTTGTTCAGCCTGGAGAAAAGGAGGCTGAGGGGAGACCTTCTCTCTCTCCACAACCACCTGAAAGGAGGGTGTAGCAAGGTAGCTGTCAGTGGTGACAGGACAAGAGGAAAGAGCCTCAAGTTGCACCAGGGGAGGTTTAGACTGGATATTAGGAAAAATTTTTACACTGAAAGGGTTATTAAGCATTGGAACAGGCTGCCCAGGGAAGTGGTTGAGGCACCGTCCCTGGAGGTTTTTAAAAGACAGGCAGACGTGGTGCTTAAGAGATATGGTTTAGTGGTGGTTCTTGTCAGAGTTAGGTTGGTGGTTGGACTAGATGATCTGAAAGGTCCCTTCCAACCCAGGCGATTCTATGATTCTGTGTAGCTAGAATGAGCTGCTCAAACTCCTGTGCTTGTAAGATTAGTCTTGTCTTGTTTCATTCAACTTTGAACTATTAAGACCTCCAGCGATAGAGACTCCTCAGGCAACCTAAGGCAGGATTAGATTTACAGACAACAGGGTTATTTTTGCCCTTACAGTCCTAGTCTAGTTCGTTTATTTAGCAGGGAATCTAGTTATCATTGACCTAAAACATAAGCAAGTGCTGGCACACTTCATTTCAAGTTCAGTAGCTCCTAAGGCTAAGAAAAAGCGTTAGTAGTCCACAGCTGTGTTATGGGTTATTTGCATCCCGACATACCTGTGCTTTTTCTTCCTGCTCTGGTTCATAAAGGTGCCACGGCAACTGCCAAATCCGAGGGTTTTAAAGAAAAAATGCATGTTAGAGTGTTCTGATCATGTTTCCACTGATTTCCCATGTATCCAGTTCTTAGGAAATAAGAACCTTGAAGAGCAACAACTACACCTCTGTTCTCAAAATTGAAGTGAATGTTGTAATCTAAAGTTACACTTTGATTATCGCATTTGTTACTCTAAAATAGCAATCAGAAATTTGATAGTCTTGCTCAATCCTTTTATGAATTTGCTTGAACTACGATGCTGGAATTGCTCAGCGATGTGAACTAATTCTTACAGGTTTGTGTTAGAAGTGGAAATCTGTAAAGGGTATTTTATTTTTTTTTATTTGTTCTGTCTGTATTCCTGTTGGGCATTGTACAGTGTAAATCCAAGCTTCAGTGCAAATAATGATGCTTCTGCAATATATTCTGTGATATATTTATTGCCAAAAATGTGCGTGCTGTGTCCATTTTGATGATGATTTCATACAAGTTTCTTCATAAGTTATGTTTCTCTTTAAGACACTACTTTACGTGTCTCTCTAGCCATGGAAGTTTCTTCCCTGCTCTAATCACAAGGTGCTTCTGCAGATGGCCTCTTCTTCTTCCCTTAAAGACAGTGTAGCTTCTCTATTAGGAGAGGCAGATAGCAACCTAATTTCTAGTTTGGGCTCAGAGCAAATTCTACTTTAAAAAGATAAACATAAGAAGACCCTAATCTTCCTGGAGTATATTGTGGTGAGTGGCAATTTATATACCAGTCTTCAGATCATAGCAAATAGCATGTTTTTATGGTAAATCTACAGGCAACGTGCCTGAAGATGAGCATGTCCAAAAATGCTGCTGTGTCCTGCAGATGGTTCCACTGCAAGTAGTGACGGTGCCGTTGACCTCCCTGCGTAAGCGAGAGGAAAGCTGCCCCAGCAGCACGGTGCTAAAACGCTGTGTTAAAATAATGCTGAGCCTGTGAAGTCAAACACTTAGAAGTTGGCAAGTGGCAGAGCGGGATTTGCTTTTTGCAGCTGTACTTCTGAGCTCGACAGCCTTCAAACTGTGCTGTGTCCCACTTTCTCCCAGATAGCGTTTCACTCTGGTAAAAGGTGGTTAAGTTCTGCTGCAACTCATCCTTTTGTGTTCCTTTTCTGACAGCATTTTTCCCTTGAATCTCTTCTCCCCAGCCCACTCTATCTGTGTATTTTGTAGTTTCCCTGGGATAGCCAGCGGGGAAACCTGACAGAGCGTGACAATCCCTGTGTTCTCAGGTTCAGCTTCGTGTTGCCCTTTGAAGATAACTAATGCAAAGTCCTGCTAGCGAGGACAGGACTGGATCAAAGCTCCCGCTCCCCTTGTTTGATTTGTGCATATACAGAGAATTTAAATAACTTTAGTCTTTCACTTTAAACTGTTTTGGGGTGGGACTGATGATCAGATCTGTCTTCAGGCCTGTTATCGAACCTGACTTTTGCTGGAAAAACCTCCAACACTAGAAGTGTGAGATGGGGCATTTCAGTCCTCAGTGCTGAAACTCAGGGGTGAGGCAGAGATGTTACATCAGAAGTTGTGGACACAGCTGAACTTCATGTACAAGAACTATGAGGATTCTTTCTGTTGTTTAAACGTTATCTCTAAATGTTAGTTGGTGGTGAAATACAGAAGATAAAATGATGACGCTCCGAAGAGGATTTCTGTTGGTAATTTGAAACAAACTGAGCATTTTGTATAGCCTTCCGCGCACTGGCCGGGATTCTGCATGACTGGCTTGGAGTTGCACATCTTCAGCGTTGGTGCGGAGAGTCTCTGTTGCAATGGGAAGATTATTCACTAGGAGCATTGGATAAAATATTTTTGGTAATTCTTGTTCAGAGAGGACTTACTGGGCAGTAATTGAGTGAGACAGGTGGCCAGTGTGCCCTCAGCTCAGTTAGTCAAAGCTATACGTGTATTTTCCATTGACATGCCTAAGAAAACACACATTTTGTACATGTGTCAAACTGGTATGATGAATAACAATATAAGAGTATCTCCCTGCCTTATGCGAACCTTTCTTCCTGAAAGTAATGAAATTCCAGACCTGGCATATCTTTGGGCTGTTTTTTTTTTTTTAATTGAGAGAGAAGATGGTTTATTAGCATTATGTCTACCAGTTTTCACTGGTTGGCCAAAACAGATTATCTTATTCCAGAAAAGTGATTTGTATGAAACCAAAATGTATTTTGAGCAAGGAAGCAGGTAATATTAAAAAAGGGTAATTTTTTGTTTGAGATTCACAGTTGCTTTTTCTTACAACAGGCATTTTTATTTCTACTGCATGCTGCATCTCCATTGCAAATGGAAATTCATGTCTGCGTGTATTGTTTGCACGTGAAATTTAAAGAAGACATGCTTCTGCTTTTTCAATAAAAAGTAACTATAAATGTTTAATAATCTTCTTGCGTCAGCCACATACCTGTATGCCACTGCATAGGCCACAAAGCCTTGATACAGCATCTTGAAGCTAAAAAAAATTTGCTTCCTCTTCTCTGTGGTCTCAGCAAGCTTGACAGATACAGTATATTTAACCAAGACAAAGTCATTAGTTTCTTTTAGATGCTGGTGCTTTTCCTCATTTCCTGTAGTGTTTACCTTTTGATTTTTTTTTTTTTTTTTTTAGCATTTTCTTAAGCAGAGAGCCTGTAGTTGCACTCAAAAATACATTCCTCTGTCTGTCAGAAGAAAAGAGAGTGTGGGGTTATATTAGTAGCCCATTCACACTTTCAAAACTGAAACGCTTTGTGCTTCTGAAAATGCCTCATTTCCAAGTAATTCGTATGATGTAAAATACGCTGTTTGGAGAGGCTTTTAAAAAGGTCTTTCGCTAGAAAGATTAAAATAATTTTTATAGGCTTAGGAATTAGGTTTTTTAAGCACTTAATGTTTTTTTTTAAATAGCAAATTTGGGTTTTAAAGCTAGCATAAGTATTACAACAATAATGTATTTTTACCGAACAAAGAACTTCTCCCCAGTACGTTGCCTCTGATGAAATGCATCATCCAGCCCCAGGCAGCGTACCAGAGTCTGGCATCCAAACAACGGCAGCCCAGCAGTGCTGGGAGTTCACAATCCTTCAGGGACAGCTTCTCTTCCAGCCACCCTTTCTGAACTTTCATGTTCTTTGCAGTATGAACTGCCACAGTGCTGAATTCGCCCTTGCATTTAAAATTTGTAAAATTTTGATGCTGATGATGTCAAGGGCTGCCCCTTTTTATGAAACAAGCAGTGTTACAGTGAGTGACTTGGGTTAGACTGGGCTGGAACGTGCGCGTTGGCTGCTGAAGAAATGCCTATTAATTTCTGCATTTACATGGAGTTTCGTTGCACTGCAAGGTCTCCTCATCAGGGCTGTGGACTTGCTGTATCTTTGTTATTTTAACTAAAGCAATTGCTTTAATGTGCTGTGTAGGGTTGTCACCATGACTACATCCCTGCTCCATGCCTGCTTGCCATATGTGTAAACAATTTGCTGATTTTAGTGGTATGACCTCTTGGCCTCTGCCTGTATAAACAAATGAAGGCCAAAGTTCAGAGAGATCAGAGGGGAAACTTTAAACATCCTGCAAAATCTGCAGTCCATTAAGTGTAGGTTGGTATTTGGTTACAGCCAATCCTTTTGTACTTTTAAATAATTTGTTCCTGACACCTTTGAGAAAGGAGGATAGCTTCACCTGCTGCATGAAGGCTTCAGGGAACTAATTGTGTTGGGTTTATGTTAAGAAGCCAGCTTCGATGGTATTTTCTTGTCTTGGGAATGGAAGCAATGCGAACACATGCTTTACTTTTCATTTAGATTGAGATTTAAATGTCAAAGTTGTGGGGACAGGCCACTGGGAAAAGGGCTGTAGTGTACAAAGAATGAACAATATCATGAGGGACGGATGACCCGCAGGCAACAGGGTGAAATGTGTGTCAAGGGAGGAGGACAGGTAAAAGGTAAAGTGCCATCAAGATCTAGGAAAATCTATTTGAAAGAGAAATGTGAAGAAGGCACTGGTGTTTAAAAGGAAGAGACAGGCAGAGAAGTGTGGTAAGAAAGAGGGTTTAAAAAGGAAAGATGTTGAGATTTTGACAGAAGGAACTAAGTCTTGATGTAGTAAGCCGGGTAGCACACAGAAAAGAAAGGTCAGGACTATCCAAGCTCCTGAATTGACCAAACATCCCTACTTTACTTTCTTTACTTTCATCAGCAGTTTTTCCCGCAGGAGCACAGGAGCTCAGATTCGAGCCCCAGCTGTGTGGTAAGGAGTGAAGATTCACCTGGCTCCTCCTGGTGGTGTTACGCACAGCCGTGCTGGGCTTTCCTCACCCCTGGTATCTGCTTGCCTTTGTAAGGCAAACTGAGAGCCTGCAGAAGTCAAAGAACTGGGCAAATGTTTGCTGTGTTTTCAGTTTGAACTTTACAGGAATCACTGCGATGCTGTTGGCATCTCACAGGGTCTTTTGTCATTCGTAACTTTACAACTGAACGTCTCAATTTGATTAGAAATGACTAAATGGTTAATGTTTCTGGATCAGAGAGCCTGATTTAACCCTGGAGATTTTTCTGACTGAAATATTCTTAATTAATTTGTGATCAACTTCTATGCTTCTAAAATTCTTTTTATCTTAATTTTCTGAAGATTTACTGAAAATTTAAATCTGTTCTTTCTACATAGCAGATCTTGTATGCTCCAAAAGAATTTTATTAACTTCCAAGTACAACTGATCACCAGTAAGAAGTTTTTAAGGCATTTTATGATTTCATTGACCAAGAGTAAAGCAGAAGCTAAATCATCTATGATGCAAACATTTTCAAAATCCAGCATGTAACCTGATGTGCTTGAAATACTGGTGGTGTAGCCTTTTATCATCATCCTGGGCAGCGTTTCCAAAATGAAACTCTGATAAATTGGCAGCCTGAACAACGGTAGCTTTTATATGCAAACAGCAGCTTCCTGAGAATGCATTTTTTTTCCTAAATCACTTAGGTAGAGGAGATTCCAGGCTTCCTCTGGCCCATTTTTTCAAACACCATTAATACATAATGCATATATAAGCTATAATCTTAAAATATTAATGAAAATAAGTTCGTCTTTAAAACAGAATGGAGATGGAACAAACCAGAAAGACGATTTGGGCTTTGTAGCAAAGGGGGTTATGCCTTCAGCAGCTTCTCTGGCTGTGGAGCAGCAGCAGTTCTCTACTTCTGCCTCTTACCCACATACTGCTGCTTCGGTTCTCTAGATGTCCATGGTCTGGTGTGGTGTTGAGATTTTGGATGTGAGAACCTTCCTGGTTGGGGGGTATATATGAGATGCTGCGCACATGAGTAGTTAGTGGGTGAAAGCTCACTACTAGGACGGAGCTGCAGTAGAAGTTGGGCTAGAGATCGACTATTTCTAAAGCTGTCTAAAAAAGTGTGCCTTTTGGGATGGGGAGATGTCTGTCCGCTTAGAGGGGCCTCCCCTTCAATATTTTGCTGTTGTCGTTAGAGATTTTCTATTGGGGAATGCAGTCTTGTGGAAGTGGCCCATGGTTTCGTGTATAGGGCTGCTTTCAGAGCAAGAAAAACCATTACGCTGTTGTGGCGGATGGGTTTCCCAGCAACCCGCTTGAACATGCCGGTCAACAAATCCCGGAGCTCCAAGTAACTTCTCGTCAGCCTAGTCGGCTGGAACCACCATCTGCTTTCTGTTCCCCAGATTTCTGTGTTGATAGGAACTTCCTTAAAATGCAAATATCAAGACAACATCTTGCGTATGAAACATGAGTGAGCATAAAATCTAAATGTCACTTTGACCATAGTATACTAAGTCACTTATTCCCCTTTATTCTGAATTATTGTCATTTTGGTTTAACAGAAATACACTTGAAGTGTGCCTGCTTAATTTATAAGACATCTTAATAAACTGTTACAGTAAGCATATTATATTAAATAGGGAAAAGGTTTGCTGTCCTAGGTAGAAAATAACAAAATCCCATCTATGGTAATGATGTCAGTTCTCCTTCATACACTCTGAAGAGAGCAACTTGCAAATGTACATATTCGGAACTCAGTAGGAGCTCTACCATTAAGTAATATTTACATATGTGCATTTTATATTCACAGATCCTAACTGACCCGGAGATACCATTCTGACTTTAAGAATTTTTGGTAGTGTCATGAAGTCCTTTGCAGGCAGAGGAAGACTACTATATGAAAACAGAAAAAGCATGCTAATAATCACTAGGCTGGAGAGAGCTGAATTAACATTTTATACAATTGTTTGTTTTTCCATAGTTGACAATTACTTGCAATAACAAAAGTCATTATTTGCTTTTTTTTCCACTGTTGTATGTTTAGTCACCTTTATACACAGGATAAGCTGTAGATCCAAACCCCATTAATTTTTACGTCTTCTAGGTACCTTGTCTCCTCAGTGCACAACCGCCTTTGTGGTGTTCATTTTTTAAAAAAGAGGTTAGGCTTTTTAACTAGAGCTTTTGGCTAGCTCTGCAAGGTAAGTATTCAAAGTAATACATGAAAGTAGGTGTTTGATAGGAACTGACCTGCTCTTAGAGCAGGTGAAAATGGTAATAATCAAATGTTCTCTCTACTTGGGAAGTTGCGCAGTACTAAGGAAAGAAGAAAACCACATTTCTATGACCAATATGGGAACACACGCTAAGTGTAAAAAAAACCCCTTGTTTTTCAAGCTTTTAGGATTAAGGTTTTTGGCCAAAAAGGCAGATGGTAAATCCATTTCCCGATGCTAATCTGACAATAATGTTCTCATCCTCTGTGGAGCTCAGTAATGCTGTCTACTTGTCTGAAACCCACAGGCTGCTGGTAAATGGTATCTCCTTGTGCAAAAAGTCTTCTCTGTTGATTTAGCTGATTATGGAGGAGTGCCTTCTGCCAGCAAGCAGGTATGGGTAAGGCTGTTTCTCTCGTTTCTCCGCAGTGTGTATTATAAAATAGTGTTTTTTCAGGAGGCAGGGAAGAAGAGTGCTAGGTTGTCCTTTCCTGAGTGGACGGCTATAAGCCATCTTTTACTTATTCTTTTTTTCTTTCTTTAATCTGCAAATGATACTGTCTCTATTCCTACAGATTTGAAAAATGCTCTCTATTCCGCTGATTCTGCCAGCTGTTTTGCAGAAACAGTATTTAAAAGTCTTTTGAGGTAAGAAGTGAGAAATGACCTTTGAAGAAATTGGGGTAAGCCAAGTGAATAAGTCATAAAAATGCAGTTGTGCAAAGCTGTCTAGATGTCTCTTGAGCACATCTAAATTTGAATTCATCCTCTGAGTAAACTCCAAATTTTTAGATTTTTTTTTTTTAAAAGAACAATTTTCTTTGAGTGTCAAGACGCCGTTACTTTTGTTTAATGTAATCGAAAATCATGATAAAACTGATTCAGTTGTAGAGCACTCCTTTAACCTTTACCTTGCAGAATAAGAAGCTGCCAAAGAGAAGGATTTTCAGCTGGTAGGTGGGGGAGGCGCTGACTAAAGGCCCTTCTGGACCTTCTTACTGCTGATGCTGGGAAGGTCCTGATTTGCTTCTGTTTCTATGTCAAAGTTGGTCTCGGTCACAGGGTTTCTTAAGGGCTCTTCGACTTGGTTTGGCCGCTTGCTTTTCTGTTTCACCTGGAGTGCCATAAATTGGTAAGCAAATGGAGCCTTTTTCACATAAGGACTGATGTTTGATATTACATGACACTTTCAAAGAATGAAATATTCTGTATTAAGCAGGATTAGACCTGTAATATTTCCAGATCTTTATCTGTTTTTTAGGTAATGACTTCCACGTTGGCTGCATTGTAATTTTACAAATAAGCTTCTGTAGACAGAGCCAAAGTCTCCATGCCCCATATGGACCATCCAAGATGAATTAATGCATGTATTTCGCTCTTATCCATTTTAGGGCCTATCTTGAAATTTTCATAAAACACATTCAGCTATTTTTGAAAAAGCGAAACCAACCAACTGCTTCATTAAGCCCATAATTGTGTGGTGCAGACAGCAGTCTCCAAAGATGTTACTGCCCTTTTTGCTTGGTAATTGTAGGAGGGAATTCAGTGCCCTCCGGGGCACTTCTGCCATCAGTCTCTGGCTGTTTCCTGCCTCACAGGAAAAACAGCGAACAGTAAATGATTTCTGGTTTTAATTAGGCTGACAAAGATGCGTGCCCTGAAGTACATTAGAAGGTGTAATCATTAAAGAATACAGGCGTCCCTATAGGCGTTTCGTGGATGTCCCTTACAGTCGCGTGTGTCCAGGGATTTGCAGTTCAGCAGGCGGTGAGGAGTACGTGTCCTTTTGACTTGTTTCTCAATCTTGTGCTAAACCGCCATCTCGGCTGGTCTGTTTTGCCCGGTGCTGGCCGCCGCTCACATTGCCGGACCTCCCGGCACGCCACAGTCTGGGTGGCCCCTGGCCTGGGCTGTTGGGGTACAGCAGCCGAGCCTCCCAGCTCAGCGGCTCCGGGAAAGCGGTGGGTTGAGTGTGTGACATGCAGCTCCAACAGGCTCCGTGCTGCGCGGCTGCATTAGCAGCAGTGTGCTGCTGGTCCTCAAAACGGTTAAATTGACCTCCTTTTGGCTATTTGAGAGACCGGGGATTTGGTTTTATTGCCTATTTGCTGCTAAAAATTGTATTCAAATGGTAGTTTTGAACAAAATAGCTGGCATCGTTGGTGGTTTTGATGAATGCTTATTTAGACTTTTCATATAGAGGGATTTAGGTGTCTTTTCAGCCTTGACTGACTTGAGTTTGGTCCCTTTTTAATAATAAGTGTATGAAACTAGAACTTCCACCGCTGGAATGGTGATTCTGCAGCACTTCAACTGGTACTTTTTGTGCTCAGACTACAGAAATTTTCATGTTACTCCCATTGAGGCCTCAGACCTACTTCTGCAGTGCTTTTCAATTTATTTAGATGTTCCAGTCGAGAAAACAAGTATATTTTCAATTATCTAGTCAACATTAGGTACAATAGATTCCATTACAAAGGGAAACTCATACAGTTTTTGCTTCTCATATATCCAGGCTGGAGATCTAGTGTTCAGATAAAGATTAAATTAAAAATTTAAGAAGAATTTTGGCTTCTGCTATTAGAAACTGTAATAAGGAATGGAATTACTAGGCGGGTGAATATACATGATGATAATTGTGATAATTTTATGGAAGGGAGTTAGCATAATGCTTTTCAGAGTTCCCTGAAGGTGGTAACACACGAAGGAGTAAGGGCAATCCAGTAGGTTTTTGAAATTCCAAATACTTCAGAGAACTGGATGAAAACATCCCTTCTAAGAAACTTGTACGTTGTTAAAGTTGGACAGTTCTTTAGGGAACTTTTTTAAAAGTCAGGCAACAAAATGTAGAAGCAAATGATCAGATTTAAGTTGGAAGGAGATTATCAGTAAGATCTCTGCTGGGATCTACTCCGCTCAGTACATTAATGATGAAGTGGAAAATAAGGTGAAGTGATAATTTACACAAAAATTTTCAAGGTGGATAACTCTAAATTGGGCTCCAAGAAGACCTGTAGAGGAGTCGCACAGTACTTAACAACTGGGCGATAAAGTGGTGCATGAAATTCAGTGATAGTATGTGCCCGGTAATGCGTAGTGGAGGACGGGGGTGAGCGGAGCAAATCTGCCGGTACGTAGTGTGTGAAGAGTTCCTGTGCACAATGAACTGCTGCCACCTGGAAAGAGATCCTGGAGGCATTATGCGTAATATTATGAAAATATCGATAATGAGTGATCCAAAGGGTGAATATGATGTTGTGAATTGGAACAGAACAGGAAGCCTGGTTATGTTACTGTGGCCAGCTTGTATCTTGAGTACTGTGTGCTCTTGCTCCATACCTGTCCTCCTCTACCCCTTCTCCCCAGATGTAAAAATAAGTAAATAAATAAATACTAAAATTTAATAGGCTGGATAAGAAGGAAAGTATGGGTTCTGCTCAAGGAAAGAATAGGAATAAACCTAGATTTGACTGATGGTCCAACTCGCTTGGTATCCAGTCTTCAATAATGACAATTAATAGCTGGCTAAGGAAGAGTATAGGAACTGGGTAAGCTTATAGGGTGATCCCTCTTCTTTCTCTAGTTCCTATGAAGCTTATTTTGTCTGGGTGATCCCTTAGCCTCCAATCATCTGGATTTCAGTGACTGACGTAGCCAGATGTATGTGTGTTTAGTAACCCTTTAATAGTTAGTTTCCTAAACTCTCTAGTCTCCTTTTATGGAGCTGTGTAAGCTTTTTTGCATCCAGAGCAGGTTGTGACAGCTTACACATGTGTTATGTGACAAACCACCTCCTTTGGTTTGTTTTGGCTTAACTCTTCAGCCTGAAAAAGAAAGAACTGCAGAGAATATTAAAAAAATGCCTTTGCATTCATAAATGGCACACAAAAAGTAACTATGGAAGGTCTCGTCTCAAAATCTGATGGCTGAGGTGTTTCAGTGAAATATCAGGCGCCTTGTTTTAAAAAAAATTAATTCATATACTGAAAAAAAATCAGTCCTATGAATCATTGCAGTGAGATTATGTGGAAATCAAAAGCATAAATGGGTTCGAAAAGGGATTAAATATATTCATAAAGGATCTACTGATATTGGTTGAACACGACAGTCCAGTTACATCCTTCAGCACAGGAAATGTCAGGAAATGGAAAACAAAGTAGCGTTAGGTAAACTATAACAAAATTATCTGCTCATTAAAAAAGTTGAAATTTCATATGGTGCTTCCTTGTATATTAAAATAAATACAAGATTTAGCTATATGCTTGTTAAAACTAAAATGCTGAAAGGTAAGACAAGTAAATCTGTGGCTCTACACGTAATTATCTATGATAGGAGAGAGACCATAACTTGTATTTAGTAAAATGTCAAGTAATTTTGAAGAGCACTAAAGCTGTTATATGAGTTGCAGCAGGGATTACAGGGCTAGCTTGTCTGGTCATATAAGGTGAATTTTATTTCCACTTTGCGTCTATGAATAAGATTAAAATAAAGTATGGAAATACTACTGTTAGAATTATTTGATATTCTGTTTCTCACATGTGTTTTCCATTACCAACTAAATGCTTAAAATAGTTCCAGGAGCCTAAAAACAAGTTTTTGTCAGACACAGTTTATAAAATAGTTTCAACAACTTAAAATGGAAACAGCTTAAAATGGATTCTTATAGGTAAGCCTAAAAACTGCCCTCAATAAAGATTAGACCACGGCAGAGTTCCTGCTGTTGCTCGATAGTGGAGTTAATTCCACCTTTTTTTCTTGAGCTGAATACGAGCATCTGTTCATATTTAGGTAACCTTTAAACCTGAAAGGAAGCTGTACGTGTTGTTTGCAGGTATCCTTATAGCCACTCACTGACCGTTCATTCAGAACTGGTCATCACTCACACCTTGTAAATGTAAAACCTTCCCTGCTGAGGAAAAGCAGCGATTATTTTTGCCTTCTCTCTTTCTCTAGAAAGCAGGTGCAGCCCAACCTGTAAAGAAGGAAAATGTTCTATTTAGAATGAAGTACCTTATTAGGTCTGATCGAAAAAGCTGGCTCTTACTCATACCCATCCCCACTGCTTCAGGATGGCAAGGGAGACACATGCTGCCTCCTGACTAATTTAATATCTGCTTGATTAGACACAGCTTTGAGAGTTATGTTAGCAGGTTAGCACCAATCAAATAACCCGTACAGTATATGAAATAGGAGGTGTAGTCAGAAAAATGGGTAAAAACTGATATTGCTGAAATTGTTGGTATGTGCCCTTGAAATGGTTCACTCCAAGTGACTTTTGTCTGAGTTCACAGCAAATTTGCCTTTTCTCATTTGCTTCCACTGTATATTTATATCTGTGGATCGATTCCTTCTAAAGATGGTGTATTTATATCCTAAACGTTTGGCAAGTGACATGAGCCTGCTCTGCCTTGTTTCTGCTTACATTTGGAGATTGATGCTCTGTAATACATCCTTGAAGCATTATGCAGCATGTGACAAAAGCTGCCTCTTGCCTCGTGTTGTTGCGTGCTGGTGCTAGCAGCGTTGGTGCAAGTTTGGCCTCGGTGTGCTGGTTGTGGGACGTAATTGCTACTGAAGCTGAAGGCAGGGAGCGAAGCGTCAGGGTACCTTTTTGGCAGACGGTGCAGTTGGTATGACTCTGTGTTGCAAATCTTGACCTCCCCCAAATCCTCACTAACAGCTACGGCACCAAAATAGTGTCCCAGTCAAGCTATTAGCAACGCTTTGCTATCTAAAAAAGATGGACTATAAGAAAAAAAAAAACCGCATTAATTTTTAAATTCTCTCCTTTTTTAACCTTGAGAAGCTTATTAAAAAGGATACCGAGTTTTAAGAAAAATTAGTTATGGATACCTTGAATCATTGAACAACCTTGGGGTAGTTCATTTGCAGATTAACTTATCTGTGAGCAAGCTTAATCTATTTGACATGCATTGATCCACCCATTAAAGAAGGTCACTCTCTCATTATTCCCTGAATTGGAGCTTAACATCCCGAACTGCCCAGCTTTGGCACGGTCTTACAGTAGGTGACCAAGTCTTCTCCCAGCCCAGGACGGCTCTACCACCCCTTGCCTTGTTTCTTCCATGTTTTATCCTTCAATAGCACCAGTTGTCCAACAAGCTTTTGTTTTCAGCAAACCTCCTGGCCCTGGTTATTGTCGGGCGGTTGCGCTGGAGAGTGTTGGGGAGGTCAGAAGTTGACCTATTAAAAAAACCATAATTGATTTCAGAGGAAGATTAAATGTCTTAAGTGACATATGAAAGCTGTGCGCTTTATGTTTAACTTTGTGTGAGAGAGTGAGTGAACCAGGGCTGTTTGTTGTTGGCACCTAGTGATAAGTTCTAAAAAAACCCCCCAAAACAATAAACCAAAAAAAAAATCCCCAAACCTGTGGCTTTTAATTTGCTGAGCAGGAAAACTTTGTAGCAACTTCTGCGCAATGGTTTAAAACCATACCAGAAGCTTGGTATTTTTAATTTTAATTTATTTTTTTTTTAAATTCAGTGCTCTGTTCACTTTCACGTAGGAGGTTTTGTGTTTCCGAGATACAGATGTGGTGGGCCACCCCCTCAGCTGCTGGACGTCAGCGCGGTGCCAGCGCAGGCAGTGCAGGGGGCCAGCCTGCGTGTTAGGTGAGAATTTGAGCAGCTGTCTGCCCTCTCTGATTCGTGTCTCTGTTTGCTGAGGTTTGCAGAGCGTTAACACAGGCCCAGTACGTCAAGACAAATTCTACTTGGTATCTGGTTCACCCTTCTGGCTTTTCCACTCTTCCGTTAAACTCGTAATTTCAGCATTAAGATCTATTTTGGACCTAAGTGTGTGTTCTTCTAAAGGAATTATCTGAACTCTGTACCTTTTCTATTTTATTGCTTTTGTGTCTCTTAAATGCTCTTTTCTTCCAAGTGTTATTTTAAGCATGGAGCGTAACTTGACAGTATGGTCTGCTCAATCCTTCCTGAATGCTCCCTGCTGCTGTTTTATCGAGAGAAATTGACCTCTTCAAAAATATAATTTAACAGTGCTGTGATGATGTTAGGGCTTTGAAACACTTTATGTTCTTTCCTGATTTTAAGGTCCCATTAAAGTGCCAAAAATACCAAGGAAGGGAATTGATAACATGTTGTGCACATCACACACAGGACTTGGCTGTGGAAAATGTTGTTTTCCTTTTAATGTTGATGTTTTGGGTTTATTGTCAGTTGCCTTAGTAATCATCTTTAGTAGTCTCGGTTGATAAGCCCAGGAGGGCTGCATCTGAAGAAAATGGTGATCTTCCTCTTTTTTTCCCCTCTCCCCCAGCCCATCTGTGCTAGGTGTATTTTGGGGTCAGTTTTGGTGTTCTAGCCATAGGTTGTGTTTTTCATCCTTCACAAGCATAGAATTTGCTTTCCCTTGGGAAAATGAAAACATTGAAAGTAAGCAAACTTTGACTGCTGCTGCAAGATAAGAAGAGACTTAGTGGGTCGGTGTTGTCCAAGGACATTTAATACTTGACTAGATTGCTTACAGGGCAGAGGAGCTAACTTTAGTTACTGGTGCTGTGTTGAGTGCACTGAGTTAAGCTTCGAGGGGGAAGAAGAGCCTTTAAAATTGCACAGCATTAATTCTTTGCCTTATTTATAAAGCTCTTGTTCTGAAGTACCTTGGTAGTGTAATGTATACTATTTTATTGAAACTGTAATGAATCCTGGACTTAAAAGAGGAACGGGTCGCTTAATAGTGTAGTCACTTTTGGGTATGGGATGATTTTGGGAGTAGGCTTATGAAATGTGACTTCATTAGGAAAATTATTTGAGCTTCATATTGGGATTGACACACATTCAAATGGACATCAGCATATTTAAAAAATAAGTCCTGTAAGAAACACATAAAATGGACATAAGAGGCTTTTGTATAGGAATCAGTTTTATCAGATGCTTATTTTTATTGGTGTGCATTCATATACTTTTTTTTAATTTTTGAAGCATTTGTTTGTTGCATAAGCTCTTAATGCAAATTTTTATTTGCTTTTAAGTTTTATTACAAAAATCTTTTGACTAGAGTACTGCTGTGTTAGAAACACAGACTCTATTATTTTCACTTCCTGCTTGACGTTGCTTTATTACAAAGAAACTTTTTGTGGAGAAAATGGTTCTGTCTGTCTTGCTTTAGGTAGCCGTGATTACTGTAGAGTTAACGTGGCCGGGTGCTCCCAGAAAGTTCATAAGGCAAGGAAAAAAGCTTGGCACTTCTCTAGCTAAAAAGCTTGTGTTGGGATGAGGCCAAACTAAACACCAGTACCTCGCTGGGTTTATGGTTTGCATCTCTCTCTTCAGCTGCTGGGGTTCCTCGGGATCCGTGTCCTTGCTCAGGGGCTGCCTGCCGGCTCTGGGATCCCATTGTCATCTAGAACAAATATATGGAGTGCACCTGGGGAGAAATAACACTTCTATTCTTTGACTTTTTAAGAGAAATTTTACTGCATCTCCCTTGACAAGCAGTTCCTGTAGGTGAGTGATTACCGTTTTCCGTGAGGGGAAATGTTGAAAAATGTGTGGGTGAATCCACACATTTTTCCATTACAGTTTAAATGTGTGCCTTCAATGTTTGATTTTAAAAGTAAGCGTAAACCAACCAGCAAACCATAAATCCTCATATTGAAATACCTATTTTTCTTAAAATCACACTCGGGCCTTATTTATTTGTTTTTGTTTAGAAAAGTTCAGAAACATTTGTTGTTCAGAAAACTCCACATCAGCTCCCATATCAGCTTTTTCTCTCTCTCTATACATCTACATATCTATATAGATACACGTAAATGAAAAAAAGCAACGTTCTTAAGCTTGGAAGAACTGTGTTCTGTCTTTGTCCGTCAGAGGCGAGGTTGCCCTCTGTAGCACAGCTCTCAGCAGCCTTGCTCCCTTCCCTGCACGGTTGACTTCTCCTCCCCGAGTGCTCCTTCAGCCAGGAACCGCTTCGTGCCTCAGGAGTTTGTGTTCCAGGAGAAAAGGGATGAGAAAGAGCTCTTTCAGTTCACGTGCGCAGGGCCCAGAAGGATCTGCTGGCTAGAAGGAAAAGATGAACTGGAAGTACGCTGCATGTTTTAATAGCGGGAGTAATTTGGAACACTAGATCAGGGAATATGCAGTAAATTCCCCTAGTTGCAGAGGCTTTTTTTAAATTTTAAGTTCAGCTACCTTGATAAAACTGTATTCCCTTTATTGGATCTGAAGGGGGGTTGCAGGGTGAAACTGTGGCTGTCCTGCACAGGGTTAAAGTTGTGTGATTTTGATTCTTCTGGCTGAACAGGGGCCGCTGAGGTTCACTCAGTCTCATCAGAAGCAAAGGCAGATATGGCTTTGTTCTGCCACAGCCGGGGCAGCTCCGCACCTGGTTTTCCAGTGTGAGGACAACTGAGGACCTCGGAAATGCCACCCATAGTCCCTTGCGTAGTTTGTAGCTCTGGCAGCCCCTGTTGCTACTCGGAGCAGGCTTATAACTGTGACAACATCATGTGGCCAATGCGTTCTCGGTGTTAGCAATGGAAAATGAGCAGAGGCTGGTGTTCCTTCGGCTCTTGGACACAGCGAGTCTGCCACTGGTCTTTCCCTCCTGATGAGATCTGGGAATGAAAGGTTTTCAGGAACATATGTTGCAAAGTAACCTCTGATATTGGGTGATTTACATGGTTGGCTGGATAAGGCGTAAAAGATGTGACAGTTTTTTGGTCTGCGGAGCCTAGAGGCCCTTGAATAATGCATGGCTGGGTGACCGACAGCTGGTCCCATAGACCCCTGCTGGGAACAGGGGGTGGCTGTTGTGAGCGGGCTCCCCCGCGAGAGCGGCACCATGGGATTCTTGTCCTTTTATCATTAAATATCACGTACTTACTAACATTTGTTTTAGACAGCAGCTAATGGAATTATGGATATTTTATGTCATCTCTACATCAATAATGCAATATGAGCCACAAAAAGAATTGATTTTTTTGTTTTGTTTTGTTTGGGGAGAAAAGCAGAAAGATAATTTAACTCTTGGCAGTAAGAGGTTTCTTTTAGGAATTCCAGTTTGACGTAGATTCTACTTGTGACCTTGAAGTCACATTTAGAAGCGAGGAGGCTAATTAGTAGAATTTTATAATTACTTCGGATGACTCCCTAAATTATAGCCATGCAATAAAATCGATATCCCCTGGAGTAAAGCAAGTCGTACTGCAAAGACAGGTTAGTACTTAGGCCTATACTGGTTTTATTGCTATGCTAAAGAGGTTGTAATATCAGTATTTTATTGTGTCTGGAAAGTAGGCTGTTAGTTGGATGTTTTGCTGGTTGGTTTGTTTTTTTCCTCCATGGGGTAGCTTGTGAGAAGAATTATTAATTATTCTATGTGCTATTTCCACCCCTATTCTCCTTCAGTCAGAGAAAATCAGCATTTTTGCCTGCTGGTGCCAAGTTTGCTGTGTCCTTTGAGAGAATCACTGGAGTCCTCTAAGCTGCCGTCAGAAAGGAGGAGTAACATTAGCTTCCCTGCGCCTTTGCAGATGGCAAGGGAATGCCATGACTCAGCAGAAATGATCCAAGTCAGGAGCATATTCAAAAGGAGATGGTGATTCCATGGCGCTGTAGAAGGCATTTGGGAATGTTTACCACTTGTAGATAATAGCTGCAGTTTTGGTTGACAAAACTTCCCCTGAAGGCTGACAGTAAGCATTTAACTCAATATTCAAGATTTCTGAAGTCTGGACACCTGCTTGGGTTTGTTTACCCTGGGTATTAAGTATTGAAAAAACAGTGTTGATGCGTTTATTTGTATAACTTGATTTTTGTTTTCTTTTGCACACTGTAAATATATATTCAAACATTTGTGGCAAACATGCATTTGGGAAGATGATGTGCAAGAATGGTAGTCTTCAACATACAATTGCATTTTTCTTATAAAAGAGAAAAAGATTTCTGATGAAGCTTTTGCTCATCTCTATGATACTGGAAACTTTCTGTTCAAGACGCAGCATTCCTATGTAGCAAATACATCAAAAGTGTTATTGCTGTTACCATTAATCCGTAGTTCTAATACAAATTAATCTGGATGTTGATTTTACTAAAATAAATGATGGTCCTCACCTAAAACTGCTAAAGAGAAGCTCTTTGGACACTTGTTCTCTTCAATCTGTGAATTTTGATAGTTTATTTTTTTTCCCCCTTAGATTTAAGATTAACCCTTTTTCTTTTTCCCCTTGCCACTTCGGTTCCTTACACTATGAAGGAAAGTAACGCATTTATGAAATCTTCTTTTATTTTAGGCTTCTAGGCTGACTGAGGCAATGTTCATTTCTCAAGTCTGCACCCATCACATAGTGGGATTCCTACAACTGATGAAATATGAGTGTAGCTTTGTCAACAGACAATTAGTTGGGAAAAAGTTTGAGCACATCTTTCTAACCAGCAGGTCATTGTGGAGTGTATGGAAGAAGGTGAGATGGCTAAATATGTGTTTAAATTCCCATTTTGTTGATGGAAGGTGTGCTTCAGGTAGCACTTCCAGCTTTAATACCTTGCTGCTTTCTTTATTTTCTATAGCAAGGTGATAAAGATAAGTGAAACTTGTCTTCCATGTTGTTTTCTCGTGGTTTCTGAGTAATTCCTTAAACTTGCAAACGGGGTACTAAGGAATAAGGAAAGCCATTTTGGTGCTGAAGATCCCCACACATATATCATTCATTTCAAGATAAGTTGTTTTGGTAGGCTAAATCTTGTGTCTTAATGGAGTAGCTTAGCAGCTCTGTTTTGACTTCAGACAAGGAAGGGCTTAAAGCATAAGCAAGCAAACTTGGTAACTGAAGAACCCTGCAATCAATATAAATGTGTTGGCTGCCTTTTACATAGCACACAATGTTGTGTTTTCTTCCGTATTAAAGTTTCTAGTTCCATGTTATGCTACAAACCACTCCAGGGCTTCCTTGTATTGCTCAAGAAGTTCATACAGAAACTATTTGTGCGTTTACCCAGAAGCCACTCACCCGATGCTTCTGGGCACCAGTGTAATACACACTTCAGTGTCCTCGTGTTTACTTCAGCAAAGGCGTGTTTGGATCATGAGAAGAGCTGAAAGTGCTAATGCCATGGCTGTGTGTACTGAGCACCAAACCCCAGTTCAGGGCATCATCGCTATTTAGCAAATTCTTCAAATGTGTACCTAAATTCATTGGAAGCCAGTGGCATGTAGGCGTAGGCTTAACTGTACTTAAGGACTTCCTGGTGCCTGGCCCAAATCTATAGAAAGAGACCAACCTCCCGGTGGCAGAAGTTGGTTACAGGCACGTCTTACTGAGCCAGCTGATTCATTAGTGCTGACGGAGCTTACGAAAGACTGGCTCCTCTGTTGGTACACCATACGTTAAGATAATCAGCTGTGATTATAAACTGACTTATCCAGTTTTAAAAAAAAACCAACCAAACTCACAAACTCTTTTCAGTCTTTCATCAAATATTATTTTGCTGATGCTGACAGAAATGAGAGGCAGGCATGCTATGAATACACTTGCCCTCTTTTAAATTTGTCTGTGATAATGAAAACGCGTATCCTTCCCCACTGACGCACAGCGCAGACGTGCTTTTTGCCTGCAGACTTGCTGAGCGGAGAGTCTCTGTCACTTGGGCTGTGCCATCAGCCCATCATCTGGGCATATTTTTATTCTGCTGGCAAATCTGCACCATCTAGGGAGGTGATGGAAAAGGTCCAGTTTTTGTTCCTACTGACACTTCCATCTTCCTGTGATATATTTAGGTTTATGATCATTGATTTTTAATTCCTTGTGTTCTGTTTAATGTGCACGACAAGGGGGGACACACTTACGGTGTTGGGACTTTGCAAGCACACAGCTACTGGAACTTCAAAATAAATGCCTCTCTATTGGTGGGTTTATGTATACTGAAATCTCAAAAAGGATAACTTTTCTAGGATTACTTTTTGTCAGTGCGTTACATGGGTAAAGACTTCGGTTCTGATGTATTTTAAGTACAGAGGAAGACCTTTGCAGCTCCCCTCTCCCTATGCAGGAGTCTCCTGTGGCCGGGGGGAGCTGGGGCAGGCTGGGGGGGGAGCGTGGCACTCTGCCTCCATCCTGCTTCTGCTGACTTCAGCTGAGGGGGGGGAAAAGGATGAGTCATCCATCAGCTTATTGTAGGACGGTGTAGACAGCTGTAAATATATCCTGTCTGGAGATTTGATTCCAGTAATCGGCACAAAATAACTGTTGACATCACACAGGGTGACTCCGAGCCCGTCTTGCTGGAAAAAAAGCTTGGGTGGGTGGGAAGGGATTAATGGTGCCGAAATAGCAGAGGGTAATATTTTTTCGTGTGTAGACCATGCGTGTGTTCCTGCGGTGTTTGTTGCCTTCACAAACTACATGGAAACAATTAACTTGTAGACTGTTGCTCTAGGCTAGTATCTCAATACAGATTTCTTTTAAAAATAATAATAATAAAAATCTTAACACAAGGGCACGGCAGTTTCTGTGCCTGGGGCTAAACTTGTGGTGTGAGGAACGGGTTTCTCATAGTACGTTTCCTAATTGTAGGCAACTTGGGTTGAAATCTTGAATTTAGCTTGCAGAAATATTTGAGACGGATGTGGCCGAAATAGGCTGTGTATTTAATTTTTATGAGCATGGCTTTTGTATTTCCGTGGTTAAAGGGTTAGGAATTACATGTCTCCATTCAAACTTTGAAATAACTGGAAGTGTGTGAAGTGAACCAGTTTCCCCTGCATACCTTGAGTGTGTTTATTTGGAGTGCTTAAACCTACCAAGGCATTAAAGCAATATAGCTGCTTCCAAAGGCAGATTAGAAACGTGGCCAAACGCAAGGAATAGCATGAAGGTTTGACATTATTTTCTGTCTGGCTGCACAACAGCCGTACAGACAACAAATACCCAGGACAGACCAAGTGAGGAAGAGATTCCACTCTCTCAGTGTACTTACACCTGTAGCTTTCCTGCAGGAACAGTATTTTAGCAACATGAGTGTTTATTAAAGCCTCTTTTTCTTTTTGGAACTGCTAGTGTGGTTAGGCTCACTCCATAACAACCCTGTCCAAAACAGCAGTTGCAATTGATATATTTTCTTTTATGCAATATTATGAATGTCATAATCTGTTAAATATGTGCACAGAGTAAATGAGGGATTTTGCATTCATTTGAAAAAGGCTAATTTGTAATGCCTCATGCAAATCAACTCTTTAGCAAAAAGCCCCAGGGAGCATATGTATACTTTGTTTTCATGCCTTTATCAAATGGATCTGTAGGTTGGAAGCTTTCACAGTACGGAACAGAAGAAGCAGGTTACTTCTCTGCTTGGCATATGGAAATGAGATTTAAGAAATCATTCAAACAGTGATGTCTAGATTTGCTGCTTTGAAATGGAAATTGGTTGCAAAACAAAGATGTTGCTTTTATATGGGTCTCTGATAGTCTTGCTAGCGCAGCTACGGGAGGCGGGAATGAAGTGTGAGATATTAAAATAACAAAACCACCAAATCCTCTTTTTTCCTTTCAGCCTAGCTGTATGCAGTCCGTGTTCAAAGAGTTGTTGCTTCTGTCAAAAACGTCTCAAATTAACACAAAGTCTATAATTCTGCTAAACAAGTGTTTGAAACATTCACATCAAATGTACGCGCAGTAGGATCTGCACAGGCGGGTCTGGAAGTGGGCTAGCCTGAAAATCCTGCCTGGCTTGTGGCTCCCAAGGCTCCAGCGCCTTCCAGAGCCCCTGGGTTCAGTGTGCGGGTACTGGGGGTCCAGGGCCCTGAGTGCTGTGTGTGGTTCCAGACAAGCAGGAAACTGAGGTCCTGGGCTGGGATTTTAAGATGCTTAACACCCTGGAAATAATCAGTGTCTCTGTGGGAGCATATATGAGATAATCAGTGCTACTATGTTGGGGTGGTTTGGTTTTTTTCCTCCTTGTTTTTGTCCCAAGATTATGGAACCTAATATTATAAAATGTATTTTAGCACGCTCATTCCTCCTTGAAGCAGGAGCAGGTCTGAAGCGGTGCTGCCGTACATGCTGTTGCCGGGACAAGGTACAGGTGACTGCAGCCAACACAACGCTGGTATTAAGAACAGGACTTGAACCATCCAGAGCATCAGTCCTCTCTCATACATAAAATACAAATAACGAAAAGTTTCCTCTTCTGACTCATGACTGAGTAGTTTTCATGCATTAAAAATCTAAAAATAAGAGGGTGGCAGTGATTGTGTGTGGTCTGAGGAAAGAGATTCACCAGTTTAATATTGAAAGATGTGCATTAACTGCTGAGTCATCCCTTTGGGGATGCTTTGAACTTTAATGTAGTTGAAAAGAAGCGAACATAGTTTTTTCTGTGCTGCGTAGCATCAATATGGTATCTTTTTTTTTTAAGGGTTTAGTATTTAACTTGAATTTTGTGATTTGCTTTTAAAAATTTATTTAGAAGTTTATAAATAAGCAGCACCTACCAGTTAATTGTTGGAATTAGCATGTGAAAAATGCATGCTCTTTCCCAGAGGGAATTCTGGACGAGCACTTTGAAGTTTATTCTTTGTGCAGATACCTCATTTTTATTTTTTTTTTTCGGATGACTTGAAAGGCTGCCAGCCTCTCTGCTGATTCAGAACAAGCTGATAGTGTTCTCACTCTTCTGCTGCAGAGATAGCTGTGTCTTTGGTGACTGGCCTGAATGAATTAATGCAATGTTTATGGGGTAGAGTCCCTGAAGCCGGTGCAGAATACTTTTTAGAGAGTAGTGGTCTCCCTTTCATCTAAAATCAATCAAACCAAATAGAAGTATCTGAAATATACTTCTAATTAGGAAATTTCAGTGGGGTGTGTGGCGAGCGTTACTGTTGAGAAAGGTCATAACCTGGTGGAGATCAAGAGCTTAGTATTTCTGTGTCTTTTCCAGTAATTCATACATCAGCTTGAGCTGTCAGCGTGACAAGTGGTGGTGTGGCGTGGGCTTCTTATGGCCGTTGATAGAATTGGTATTCTTATATCAATGTCTTATTTTCTTTTGGAAAAAGCTTTGACTTGAATGCCGCTAAGTTTATTGAAGATAATGGAGAACATGCAAGAAGTTATTGTAAACTATTGTGTGCAATTTGAAACGTTCAATTCTTTTTTTATTCATCTTTTTCTGGGCTGAGATGACTGCTTTACTGTACTGTGGCCTACTTACTGGTTTAAAAACCTGGGTATGAGTTGCAGTAAAAAGCACAGCAAAACTTGTCTGGTTTTGATTCTTAGTGGTGGAAGGTAACGTGGGAGGTAATCCTGCGCTGGTTTGATTTGCAGTGAGTGCTGTGGACTTGTTTGAAAGCTGCTTCCATTAGTTATTTCACTGGCTCTGGGCCTGGCATCTCCTCTTCCTTGAGGGCACATTGCTCTTTTCCTTAACGTTTCCAACCCCTCAACCTTTTGGTTTCAGCTAATGTATTGTAGCTCCATATACTTGGAGCAGTGGTTATATTCCAGCTCTCCAGGTGTGTTGCCATAACTGTGGATAACTTTCATCCTTCTGACAACCAAGGAAAACAAGTACGGAAACTTGAAACTGTGTCACCCTGCAACTTAAAAAAGAGAAATTATCATATTAGGATTCACAGGATGTTTTTTGAACCATGTTTCTTTCCGCTTTATTTCTGCTTTATTAAAAACTAATGTATCACCATAGGATTTTTATTGATAACTTTGCATTTAGTTGTTATAGGTTTTGAAATTTATGAGTAGGCAGCTTGCATTAAAATGTATGGTGTTTAATTTGGTGTCAGTGTGCAATTGTGTGCATGCAATATAGGTGGTATATATTTAGTACTGGATTTGGATTTTTAGTAATATGAAGTAAAGTTTGCTTCAACAGTAGAGCCGTACCCTACAAAATGCTTTTGTATAGATATGTGATAGAGTGGTAGAGGTTTTACAAAATTTGCATTCCACTTTTTTCTATGAAAATGCGGCCCTTAACATTGTGTCAGCATAGTCTGCTAATGATCCAGGATACCTTTGCAGCAAGTTTGAGGAAAGAAGACAGACAAGGAAATGCAACAGATGAAGAAGCAGGTGCAGTCTGTGCAGGGAAGACGTGCTGGCTTCCAGCGAGAGCAGTGTTCTGGAGACTGGGTCCGTCCAAGTTGGTGAAATCCCTTTGGCATATGGTTGCAGACTATCAGATTTTTTTTTTTTTCTTAAAATCCTGAGAATAAGAGTATGAGGAGAAGGAATCCAATCCAGGCCGCATGTGTATCTGTGGATAATGATCCTCAAGAAGACAGCTTCAGAGAATAAATCTGTTTTTTATGACCGAGCACCTGTTGCTTTTCATGGAAGCGATAATCCTGGAGCAGCTGCTGGTTAGGACTAGTGGTGTCAGCTCTCGGGCCCCACTGTTAGCACCATGTGCTTAAGACCCTGTGTGCAGACCCCCTGATCCGCTTTATGGTAAACGCAGGCGGCACTTGGATGGCAAGGACCGACAACTGCGAAGTTACAGAAGGCTCCTTGTTGCAGCTCGGCATAAGTTTCTTTGCCCACTTCAAGAGGCACCATCAGTCATCTGCAAGCATTGATGCCGTGGGTCCGTGCTTGCTTTCCTCTGGTGCTGCAGGGCGCAGCAGCTCTCCCCAGACACTGCTGCCTCCTGTCCTTCCCTTCACGCCTCTCTAGAGGACAAAAAGCCCCACAGTGTTTTTAAGTGAAGAAATGTGTATATTTCCCTTTCTCGAATCTGACTTTAAAAATATCACAGCATAAAAAATTGCCAAATTGTGAAAGGCTCCATACTGCTTGTTGCAGGTTGTACTGCTCTCATGGGCAGAAGTGTCACTGGCAGGAAGACAGGACTTCAGAAGGTCCTGATTTAACATGGGGCTTGAAAGCCTGGTGATACTGCTAAGCCCTTTAAAACCTATTTTTAGACTAGAAATACTGAGGAAAGATCAACACTGTAGTCTTTTGAGGTCAGTCTTTTCCCATTTTTCTCTTTATACCAGCCCAATGACTGTTTTGTTTGCAGAACGATTGCATAAAATGGGGAACACCCCCTGCCACACACACAAACCCAGAACATAAGCTTTTATAAATTGTAGTAAAAGCAAGGAGTTATTTCTGCGTAGTCATGGGGAGCATGCTTCCGAAACGAGTCACTCTTCCCCCCCCCCCCCCCCGTATCTTTTTTTCCTCCTCTTCTTAAAGTGCCTGAAGCTGACGTTCTGGAGATGCAGTTATCCTTACAAGGCTTGTGCAACTTATTGGTAACGTCATTATATAAACTCCTGTGGCTGCTACCTTTTGGTTATTGTATTTGAAAGAATTGGACTGGTAAGTCCCAGGTGTTGGCTGTGCCAGGCTGCGTGTGGGGGATGCACCGGCTGGGATCAACCCTGCCCAGCTTCTCCTGGTCACTCCTCCTTAGCAAAACGTGATGAGGGAAAGAGGCAGAGAGCGGCGACGTCTCTGCTGCCACAGGTTTCCCAGGAGCTGATACTTGGCCCTTCTGGGAAACTACTTATTTTTTATAACCACGGCAAGATGGTCTCTCTCCCTTCCATTCCTATACCTGTGCAGAGGTCTAAAATTGTGTGCATGGCATATGTAAGCAGGCACATGTATTTCTTTATAAGCAGAAAATCAAAGGATACTGCTTCATAACTGATCAATGCCTTTTTTTTATGTGCCTGCTGAAGAAAATCCCATATACGTACTTATAGATATATACGCATACAGAGAATGTATATATGTATATGCACACCCTCTCAGTATCAGGAGTTTTGGAACACACAAAACTTTAGTTGAGGCACAGGACGAGCAGAGATGTCCCACAGAAGTGCCTCCAGAAGAGACACTTTATTCACGGAAAGGTCTTCCCAGTCCTGGTGTAGCTCACAAGGCAGCAGTTGTCATTAGTAAGAGGGTTGTGGCTTTCTCAGTCATCTAAAGATCACACAGCACGTCGCAGTCACGTGAAAGAAGAGATGAAAAAAATCCCTTTCCTCTCCTTCTCTCCCCACTAGCTCTGCTTCTCTTTTTTTGTCTCTCTTAGTGTGCATGTGTGTAACCAAGATCTATTTAAATTTTTTGAGGGTGGGGGACTTTGGGTTTTTTAATCGGTCAGAGTATTCCTTTAATGTATTAGAAATCACCTTTTTTTTTTTTTTTAATCTACATTTATTGCAGTGTTTCTTGGAAGTTATGAGGGAGAAAAGACAGGGGAACAGGAGTTGCCTGTTAGATGGTTACAGCCTATAGCACACAACTGGCTCTTGAGTTGACCTAACACATATTCATGCTTCAACTTTTTTCTGTTTAAAATACAAAAGGCAAATTTTTAAATTCTTTTTGTCCTGGCCTTCGCTGCTGTTAAGGTATTGCTTGTCAAGGTCAAGCAAGCATGGTAAATCCATCAGCGGAGGCTGGTACTGGGCCGCGGTGCAGTGCCCGTGGTCTGCTGTGCCCAGGCGAGACACGTGGCCAGCCCCCAGGAGCTGACACATCTTGATAATGCAATGGACATGGGCCAACTTTCTGTATTTGTTAAAGCTTTAAATATGTTTACGGCAAAGAAAGTAACAACAGTATTTTCAGGGATGTAATACATGCTGTCAGTTGTACTAATTTTCTTATAGCGCTGTGATTACTCATTTGGGGTTTTATTTGGAAACTGTGCTAGGTTGCCCAGCAGTGTAAATTGGGCTTTCAGGGTGCAATTTAAAATTTATGTGTGTCTAAATTCCCTATATTGCTTTGAAAATGGGGTAATCGACAATCTGTTTATGGATTTGGTTAGCAAGTGTCAGGAATCATAAATAAAACTGTAAATGCTATTTAGATAGCTAAGGGATACATCCCAGCTCCATAAATAAATACACTTCACTCATACTTTCAAATGTCAGTTTTCTTTTGGCTATATTTCGTATGTTGAGCTTCTGACATGCAGATGTTGTATGGCTCAGGGGAGGAGGATCATTTATTGATCCTCAGCATTTAACGAACGTTGTGACTGTTCTGCTGCAAGAACTGGGATTGACGTTCAAAAAAACCAGAGCAGCGTACAGCTTTCCTATGGAGTGCGTGGAGGTGTTGCCTTCCATGCTGGAACATGCCAATGATGTTGACTCAGAAGGCTCCTCTTTTTGTAAAAAGTGAGACGAAAGCTGTTCCCTGCCCAGGTCTACCCCAAAGGATGGGTTGTGTCCCAACAGAGCTCAGTGCCATAGACTCTGGAATAGTCTCTACCACTGCTGTGTCTTGAGGTGAAGAGTGTTTTCTGTGGGGTTTTTCTTTTGTCCAAGGTCAGTGATACCTTCTGCTTATGCTTCAGATCAACGTAAGTACTGTTTGAAGAAACAGCGGATTTATTTCTGTTTAAGTAGATGGAATTCCGCATGTGGAGGTCTTCCATTCCTCCTTTCAGATGTTCTGGTGAACTGCAGTGTTTCTGTAACTTGGGATATAACATATTTGTTAGTTTTTCAAGATAAAACATTTATCACAGTATCGTTAGCCCCAAACAGTGATTGAAACAATATGCTTTGGAATGTGCATAGGTGGGTCATTGTAAGTGATGCTCAGATTATATCAGCAGAAAATAAAAGATTCATATTCATTCAAATAAGAAAATGGAGTAGCCATTACATGGAGCGATCTGTGTGTCTCGTACTGCCCAGAGCACCTGGCCTTGACAGAGAGGACATCTCTTGTTGGACAGCAAGGTAAGCTGGTGGATACATCTCCTGAGCCTGAGAAGTAATAGAAAGATGAGGCCATTTTTTGGACTTTTTTTTTTTTTAGAGCATTCTGGATGTTTGCCTGCAGAGGATAAGCCTTTGTCAGTAAGCATCTACTGTCATGAAATGCAGTGGCGATCTTCTGCTGACTTCAATAGCAGTAGATAAAGCCCTGTTGAGTTCGTAACAGCTGAGGCACCGTTTTCTGCCACCCTTCCCACTCTGGCAGCATCCGGTGAGCATCTGCGTGCTTTGGGTTGGAGCCCAGCAATGAGGCTTTTGTTGCATTGAGTATTTTGGGAGAGGAGGTGGAGGCTGCACAAAAGTTAGTTTTGGGTAGTAGCTCATCAGTGTTGGCGTGCTTCCTGTCACCCTCTGGTTGACGCTGCTGATGCAGTGATATGTTGCCTGGTAAGGAAAACGTGAGCAACTTTTTCACAGTGGAAATTAAACTGTGTGGAGGAAATAATTCTCTGGAGCTGTTTGTGGTCTCCGTAATGAGCGGGAGTTGGGATTTGGGCAAACAGTAGAAATAGGGCTGAAGAAGTGGAACTCTTCCTGCCTCTCATCTCAGGTAGCTTATGATGTTTTCAGTGTTCAGTTATCTCATTTGGTCTCCTGCTGCAGACAGGTTTGGAGACACATGTGGATTAAATTATTTAGTAGTAATAGGTCTGAAGCACTCACATATAAACTTAGAAGAATAATAAAGAAGTCAGGTGGGAAATAATATGTTGAGTAGATGATTCATAATAACATGAGCTCTTAAAACCTTCTCAGAACTGGAGGAGGTCATTTGGAAAGACAAACTCTAAATGTCAAGTTTATTGCTTGTTGTTGTTAATATTTATGTATTACTGATAGTAATGTGTCCTATAACGGTGCTGTGCAGCCAAGTTCTTTTTTTTTCCAGTTAAGCAAAAGGGTTTAGTGTCTGTAGGTATCAAAAAGCAGGGCACAAAGCAGGCCATTAAAAGTCTGTGTGTTTGCTCTCAGCCTGTTCCTTATTACAGAGATCACAGAACGGCAAGGGTTGGAAGGGACCTCTGGAGATCATCTAGATGGCCCAAAGCTGTCATGGTGCCTGTCGGGGGGGCAGGTTAGGTGGGCGTTCTTTGTTGTTGTTGTTGTTGTTTTTTCCAGATCTCACAGTGGAGATGTCTTATGACTGAGATTAGGGGCTCCTGTCACTGGGTTGGGGTCACACTGATGTCCCCATCCTCCCTCCGTGTCCCTGTAGGTGACGCAGGAGTGGGCGCAGATCTCCTCCTAGTCCAGTGCTTAGTTACAGATTTCTTTTTTCACGCATGCTGAAACTTAACTCCAATTCAGCTTTTAAGCAGTCAATAAGATTTCTACATTTAAGTGTTTTTAACAAAGTCAGAACAGACAAATACTGGTTTTATGGCGAAGGCTGAGCAAATTCTACCAAAAGCTAAGAGGGTACAATGGGTGTTAAAACTGCATAATGCATTTATTCCCTGTTTAATGAATGTTAACAGATGTGGGTTTTTTGAAAAAAAAACGCTGGGCAGCCAGCGTGAGGACTGTTTTCTTTGATCCTGGGGTTGCTCCCTGCCATCGCGCGGGATGAACAGAGCAATGGTTCCTTCCTCGAAAGCAGCCCCGTCTGCTTGGCCGAGGGGGTGGAAGGCGGTGCGAGACACAAGCCCGGAGGTGAGCTCGAGCTCCGCAGCACTCAGGCAGCTGCCGGGAGGAACAGGAAGTTGATGCACAGCCAAGGTCTGTGTCTCCGAGGTAATAGAAGGAATAGCTTCTCTGGGGAGGTGCTCGGGGGAGTTTGTTCCAACCCAGAGAACTGCCGGGTTGATTAGCGAAAGGTGAGCCAGAAAGAAAGGGCCTCCACTGCCAGACCATGGCAGGAGCTTCCTTTACAAACCTTTTAACTTGAATTGTTTTACCTAGGGCAGCCAAATTCCTTTCTTCCTTGCTTTCTTCCTTGCTTTCTTCCTTGCTTTCTTCCTTGCTTTCTTCCTTGCTTTCTTCCTTGCTTTCTTCCTTGCTTTCTTCCTTCTCTTGTCCAAGTTTGTTCTGATGAAATGAGGCTTTGAGAATGAGTTTTTTCTGTGGTGTTTCAGGGGTGCTTGCTTTAGGGTAAGGGTTTGGGAAGATTTTTCCTAAAGTATTTGCAGACTTGCACGTGCTTTTGTGTGGGTGGCCGTACCTATTCTAGAGTACCTGTCCAAGGGTTTTGTCCATTTAGTTTTGAAGTTAATGTTACTAGTGGAGGAGGGACTTCTGGGTTCTACCTGAAAAGTGCCTGGGTGAAGTCCTCGTGCTGTTAAGCTCTGTGGGAGTTATCTTGGGGCTATAATTTATCCCCTCATTTTGGTTTTTTCATATGACTTTTTTTCTCTTTTGCATGCTGCATTCTTTACTACATTCTCACGCAACTCAGTACGGTGGTAGTGCCAAGTGCCTTTTCCTGAGATAAACTGAAGAATCTTTTTCATAGATTTTTTTTTTTTTTTTCCTAAGTAGTAGTGGAAGATAAACTGTCCATGTGAGCTAATGGTGGATATTTGGTTTAGAAGATGCTATACTGCCTTTCCACTCCTTTTAACATTGCCTCAGTTGAGACCGGAACAGACATCCAAGAGAAAAACTTGAGCTATAAGCAGTAAGAGATGAGGGGGTGCTTGTATTTCTGTAGTTTGTACAGAAATGATGAGGATATACTGCCTGCTAAGCTATACAATATGTGGCTGTTAACTTTTATCCGGAGGTAAAGATGACAGAAATTGTACCCATAGTTAATTTTACTCCATTTACAATTTGTCTCCATTACCACTACTTCTGTGGGGCCGTGCTAGCACATAGTATTTATCATGTGATAAAAGCCCAGCTTAAAAAAAAAAAAAAAAAAAAAAAGAAAGAAGGCTTTAAAAATATTTCACAATAAGTAACAAGCAAAACTTAGGAATGACTGGTTTTTATACTTCTGTTCTTATGACAGTACTTATTTTTGAGACAAAAGCTTCTAGTAAGGAACCAGTTAGTATTTTCATTCCTCCAAAAATAGAGGGTTTTTTTCAAGGTTGGTTGCCAATATTTAGGCATTAGGTATTACTCAGAGTCTATATGGAACATATTCTTTCCTTAACGATCCTAAACGAGTAGGTTTTTTTAAACTAGAATGCAATTGGAAAAATAATGCTTTTGTAAGTGTCACCAACATTACCAGCTTCTTGTTTCATATTTAAACTGTTATTTCCATAAATAGAATAACAAGCCAAAGATAAAAGAATTTACTCCAGATATTTGAGATGTGCAGAACTGGTGTGGGTATGTGATGAAGTTGGCTTCTGCTGTTTTACGGTGAATGTTACAGAAGATACTGCAAGTGAGGTATTTGACTGAGGTCACGCTCGCTAATGAGTTCAAAGCTGAGCTTTGTCAGGGGATTTAATGTCTGTATCCTCCAGAGAGGAGGGTAGGGATTTGAGAAAGGAAAGTAGGCTGCCCAGAGCAATGAAAAGGTCTGTGGTGCTGCTGTAATGAAGTAGTAATTCATCAGCCTGGTGGCCAGCAAAGAGAGGGGGGTGGGGGGAAACTCTTGGCTGAAATGATGTTTGACGGATGGCGAGTGCAGCTTTTCCATACATTTGTAGAATAATAGAAAAATTTAACTTGAAGACTAGCTCTTTGCTTTTATGGTCTTAGTTAACCTTTCATTATGGCGGTTTTCTCTGGAACAGCCGTGTACGTTGTTCTTCTTCGTCCCCATCTCTGCGCTGTGAGGGGCTGGGGGGACTCTCTCCTCGCTCGCCCTGCCTGCAGGGAAGCTGTCCACGGTAAAGGAAAGGAATCAGTGGGGGCAAGTACAGCTAAATCTCTTGTAAACAGTGAAGCTACAAATATCTCTGTCTTTCTCATGAGGTTCTGTGTGTTAAAGCCGTGCCCGGGCCTGGGAAGCAGCAGCTGGGGCTGGTGGCTGGCTGTGTTGTGCCTTGGCAGGGCTGTGCTGTGCAGGACGGTGTGTGGGGCTGGAGACGTGGTGAGCTCGTAGCACCCTGGCAGCCTTCATAGCAGGAAGAGAAGGGAGCTGTGATGGCCAGAAAGATGGAATAAGGAAAGAGGTTTGGACAGTCTCAGCAAGCATTAAATGTTTTCCTTATTTATTCGCTTATGAGCAAAGGGATTTGGCTTATAGTTTTTGCATTTTAAGGAATCTGAGAAATCCCAGGGAGTTTATTTGCAGAGGGATGAAGTTTTCCATGGCAGCTGGGCTTTGGGCACGTGGGTTGTGCCAAACCCCCTCAGAAAGCAGGGAGGATCCTCTTGTGTTGAGCCGTGCAGAAGGGGTGAGGAGGATGGACGGAGCAGAGGTAGCTCTCCCACCTTGCCTCACTGGCAGCATGGCCCCCGGGGTGGCAGGTGGTTTTCATGGCTGCAGGATCTGGCCTCGCGGAGGGCAGGAGGTGACAGGTACCTGCTGCAGCAGCTCCAGCGTGCAGTAGGACAACGGCCAGTGGGGTGGAGAACCAGCTCCTTTGCAATGCTCTTACATTGCTGAGGACAGCTCAACATGCAGTCCTGTATTTTTGGCTTGAGGGTTTTGCTGTGGGATACCCATGGCTGGATGGACCAGCAGCTAATTCAGATACAGAAAGACGTGGCTGAAATGGAAGAAGGATAAGCTCATGCCCTCCCTAAGGCTGTACAGAAAAGGAGATTTATACAGCAGAAGAAGGGCATGCGTAGCCAAAGCTGAAAACGGGGGAAGGAGGAAAGAATCAATAGTTCATCAGATTTGTAGAGCAGAGAAAGGAGAAAAAGGATCAATTGTTCATCAGCTCTGGAGACTCAGCTTGCGAGAGAGAATATTTTAGTGGAGTCATTCTTCATGTTCTATGTTTTTATTAGTGCACATCATGTAACAGCTCATATCAGTATATGTAAAAGAATACAGTAGAAGCAGAAATTAAGGGTAATCAGCTTGCAAAGCCTAGTTTAGGGGAAGGTAGCCCCTTAAAGACAGCTTCTTGATAAATATGAAATAATTCTTTGAGGTTCTTTGGCCCTCCTTCACCACCACTGTCTTCGCCATGAACAGCATTGCTCGAAATTCTGCAGTTTTCAATTAGTATTTCAGTGAATGTGAGTTTTGTCTGCAAGATTTGGCGTTGTGGTTTTAATAGTTTACAGCCCAGGTGAAAAGTAAATACTGTATTATAATGGACAGGTTTCAGACGTGGGTGTGAAATTTTCTACAAAATGAGCTCACTTATTTAACACATATGGGCTAGAAGTAATGCAGTCATGCAGTTTCCATGATTATACTGTAGAGAAATAATAGCTACTGTACTATAAAGGTGTATTTTTAGAAAGAAGGTTGCAAACATGCAATGTTAGTTTGGACTGGCACTTCACAGTGGATGTAAATAGTTTAAGTGAAAAGGGCTACTTTTAGTACAAAGCAACTATTCTCTGTGGTTTGATTAAGTTAAAAGATTTTGTATTGGCTGGCATTAAACGCTGATGGTCTCATTAGGGCCCATGAAAGCATGCTGTATAATAGCCACGTGCTCTGACATCTTCTAGTAACACAAGAATTCTTTCTTGCATTTAGGAACATCAGTTGGCTTAAATATTCCTCCATGTTCCCTTGCTGTGTCCAGGGGAGAATAGTCAAGTTCTCGTGTTAGCTCTGCAACAGGAGCTCCTGCGGTGTCTGCGGGAAGTGGAAGCAACCCCTTTGCCTACGCGTGGCTCTGTAAGAAATGGCAGCACTCAACTATCATTTGCTTTCAGATAAAATAATGCAGCTTGCCTTTTTTAATGGCTACAAATTATGAGAGCTTCAGATTCAGAGTTCCCTATAGCCCTCTAAGCTGATGAGTGCACTCCTGTCCTCCATGCGTGAATAATGCATGACCTTGCTAGCTTTAGTAAGATACAGTTAATTCTCTTGGCCTTTAAGGGTTTTTTTTCCTCCCCTATTATTACTTAGCTGCCGTGCTGTTAGAAGGGAGCGAATTAACCCCTAGTCTACAAATGCTGGTGAATTTAGGAGATGATTACATTATATGGATGAAACAGCTCCAGTGTTCAAATTCGTCAGCGGAGATCTGGCTCTGTAGACTTAGTAAATGTCTCTCTTGTGCCGTGGACATCATTATTATACCAACAGTCAGATAATTTTGTCTGTAGACTTCATTAGATCTCAGTGAGACCTTCCGGGCATTGCCATACAGGGGAGGGGAGCACCCAGCGCAGTAGGCAGGGTGGAGCCTGGGAAGGTGACACTCTGGGGCAGGTGACATGTTGGGAAATATCTGCAGCTGGTTCCACGTGTGCTCCCACTCGGGCCTGACCCTGCCCGTTAGTGTGGCACAGAGGTATGGGCAGGTTGCCGTTTGCAGTCCTTTTTGTGTTTGCATTTTGTGTGTTTGATACCATTTCTGAAGGTCAGAAGACTGTGTTGACACACTGATGCACCCTTCCTAGGATGGCTAGGGAACAGAGACTTGCCTTTCTGTCTGTGTTTATCCAGATGGAATATCCTTTCGAATGCCTTAATTAAAGCTTAAATCTGTTCTTCTCTGCTTTACCCAGCACAGCTGCAGAGAGATTTTTGGCATGCTCTGTTAACTTTAGCAACATATTCTCTCGACGTTGAGTAGGTAAGGCAAAACTTGAGAATGGCAGGGATTGACAACGCACCTGCTAAAACAGACAGCTCTTTATAATCTGTAATCCAAATGTTTATTTTAAAAGGAAACACTTTGGTTGGCATGCTATGAAGTGTATGATGATAGCTGAGTAAGCCTAAGCCTACCTGCATAGCAGGAGGTAGAACCAGGTCGTGACAGGTTGTGCTTTTTCTCAAGGTGCTATATTCAACAATTTTTCAGCTAGTTAACTTGATTTGCTGACCCATATAAAGAATAACTGAACCCTATCCAAATGATTTTTGATTCATGAAAAGCTGTAGCTGGACGGGAACATTAAAATTCTTTTGTAGTATCTAGTGACATTTACATACAGTCCTAAAATAGCTGAGAATAGGTGAGATTTATTGGCGTAACATGCTAAAGGCTCAATGCAGGATCTTAGTTTTTATTCATTATATACTATAATCCATTGATTTATTGTTATCGCTGTTATTGTCAGGCCGGAGGTGGAGGGCTGGATTCTCTGCTGATGTACACAGCTTTGGCTCAATCGCATTGCTACAACAAATGCTTAGGCAGTAAAAATAAGGAGTTCATGCCAAGTAGTCAGACCCTCTCTGTTGCATCCAACGATCTGAACATTCTTCTTGCTCACAAATTTTTCTACCTGCATCGCTGCTGCCTTCCCTTCCGCTGCCGCGTTTCCGTTACCTCCAAAATCAAATTCCTCATTTCTATTGCTTGCTCTCAAGGTGAGAAGTATTTATAGACATTGCTCCAGGCAGAAAGGCCACGTAACATCAGGAATGCACGCAGGTTTTTACTGAGCACTGGATGGGATGAATTGGCATTGAGGGGTGCTGTGCTGCCTAAACTGTCCTTACTTGTGTGGTGCCAGGGGTCTGTGCAGGCAGAAAGCCCTGCAGAAAGCAGGTGTGATAACCAGTTGAAATGCGACTGCTCGGTTGGATTCCAGCAACTGGGCAACCCGGGCCAGTGTTTCACCACCCTCACTGTAAAAAAAATTCTTCCTTATATCCAGTCTAAATCTACCCTCTTTTAGTTTAAAGCCATTACCCCTTGTCCTGTCACAACAGGCCCTGCTAAAAAGTTTGTCCCCATCTTTCTCTTAAGCTCCCTTTAAGTATTGGAAGGCTGTTATAAGGTCTCCCCGGAGCCTTCTCTTCTCCAGGCTGAACAACCCCAACTCTCTCAGCCTGTCCTCATAGGAGAGCTTCATTTCATGTTGAGCTTCAAGAATATTTCTTATCTTGAGCTTCAAAAATATTTATTATCTGTTTCTGTCTTGGAAGCTGAGAATCACCTAGGCATCTGTTTGTTTTCCTATATATTCATATACATAAATGCATATATATATTTCAATTATAGTTATCAAACTAAGTTTCTGAATGTGGTATATAATTCAGTCACTTTGTAATATTCATCACTATCGTGCTAAAAGCATGTAAATGGCAATAAATTATGGCACCAGCTAATTTAGTTGTTAATAGCTGGTTTATTCCTTGTATATCGGGCTCACTTTATTAAGCATTGCCGTAGATAAAATGAGAAAGGGAGGTTACTTACATTATTCCATAGCACAGGAGAAACATTGGAGAAAGACACTTGGTGATGGCAGAAGCAGTAATTTTAGGCTGACAGAATTGTATGTTATTTGCTATGCTTAATTGATTTTTCTTGCAGAAGAAAAGTGGTATTGTTAGATAAAATTACAAATCCACAGGTGCTGCATGTTATATGCTGTATTTGGTTAAAATTTTTGCAAGTTCTAACAATTGTTTAAATGTGATGCATAAGTTAAGTTTCTCGTTCTTCTCCCTGACGATGTTCCACTGAATTTTATAAAGACTAATTACTGTCGTCCCCAGTAGAGTTGCACTTTTACATCAATAATCATTCACAACTTGGTAGATGCCTGCAGCTACAAATCAGTCATTTAAGCAACCCTGGGAAGTGTTCTGTAATTTATTTTTCACATTATACAGCCCATCTGGTAATGGAAAAAGCTAATAGTTATAAGCATATTATCAACTTGAAATCAAGCCATTTCTGAAACACTGTAGTTACCAGTTACTTCAGCCACTGAGATGACTCCGAGCGTGCCCACGTGTGCTCTGTGTGCCTGTGTACTGGAGAGAGCCCAGCAGAGGGCTATGAAGACAGTCAAGGGATCTAAGCATCTCGCTTAGGAGGAAAGGCTGGGAGACCTGGGTCTGTTCAGCCTGGAGAAGAGAAGACTGAGAGGGGATCTCATCAATGCCTATCAATATCTAGAGGGCGGGTGTCAAGAGGATGGGGCCAGACTCTTCAGTGGTGCCTGGCATCAGGACAAGGAGCAATGGGCACAAACTGGAACACAGGAAATTCAGTCTAAATGTGAGGAAAAACTTCTTTACTTTGAGGGTGGCAGAGCCCTGGCACAGGCTGCCCAGAGAGGTGGTGGAGTCTCCCTCTCCAGAGACATTCCAACCCCGCCTGCACGTGTTCCTGTCCACCCTGCTCTAGGTGACCCTGCTCTGGTAGGGGGTTGGACTAGATGATCTCCGAAGGTCCCTTTCAATCTCTGCCATTCTGTGACTCTATACAGAGGACAGGGGCTTGTTCCCCTGTGTGTTTTGCTGCACAGAAGACTTCCAGGAGGACACAAAGTCTCCTAACAGTGGCCTTCCTGTGCTGGGGTGGTGCGGTGCCACTTTCTGGCTGTGCCCGCTGTAGTTTGGAGCTGCAGGCTCTTGTGGAGGGTGCCTGTGGTGGGGTTCGGGCAGGGGTCTGTGCCCTGAGGGTGGGTAGGGACTGGGGCTGCCCTACCTGATGTGCTGTCATCAGCGCCGCGCTTGGGCACCCTCGCCTTTCACAGGAAAAAAAAATGCTAGTTGGAGAACTGATCTGAATGATGGGTAACATGTACAAAAAATTTAAACCAAAGGCCACAGCTTTGTTTAACTGACCAGGCAACCTCTGAAGGGATTTCAGGGTTCTCAAGACACGCTTTATAACTGTCCCGAAACGGTTTATATGTTGAGACCTGCCTTCTTAGAATGACGTTTCTCCCTGGACCAGGGTAGTGGCAAGCTTTGATTTGGGAGGTAGTCACTCATCCATAGGCTTAAGAGCCATGGGGAGGGGGCATGGAGCTGACTTCGAGGAGCGGAAGTTGGATCTGGCCGCAAGAGGAGCGGCCTCTGGGGGCAGCCCTGTGTTGCCCACCCTGCTCTGCCCGCGCCGCAGGGCTCCTACCTCTGCTCCAGTCGGTGCACTTGGGTGCTGCAAACCAGCAGAAACACGGCATGAAACCTATTTTAAAGGCACATTTTATATTGGTCCGTGGTGATAGCAGGTACATCTTACAGCAGGAGTAAATTTAAAAGGGAAAAAAAAATAATTAAAAAGGTGTGTATTGTTACGTTGCACTGTTCGTCAGCGATCTTTTCAAGAAGAGTTTAATTTAAATGGACTTTGAACGGAACCCAGCCAGAAGTTTACAGCAGAGATGCAGGGTAACTTTTCTGTAAGTCAGACAATATTTCTCTTTAGATTATAGCTGTATTTTGGTGTTTCATTCTCTGGTGCCTGTTTGAGTAATAAAAGAGGATAGAAAATAAAAATTTTCGCTTACCCCTTTTCCAGTTTACCCAGTCTAATTGTAGGTGTTTTGTATAGGACCCTTTGCTACTCTTTCTAATACTTGTTACAAGAGAAAGAAACTTAGGCTGCTCTAAGCTACGGCTCAATCAGTTAATGAAATAGTCTATATGGTATTATTTACAGTAGCAAGATAGTAAACTCAAAGACCAAATCTTTTTGCTTGTTTTGCTTAAATGGTTTCTGTTTATCTGCTAGCAGACTTGGTTATTCTGGACCAAATGTTTTTAGAGTCTTTCCCCCACACCTGTTCTTTTCTACTAGTAGCATATGATGAAAGTGCCGTGCGCTGGCTCAGGAGGTTATTCCACAGCTCATTTCTGGTGCTCATTTTAGACCAGGTTTGTTTCCAACGCTGTGTGATTTCCTAAGCAGTTGCTCTTCCCGCTGAGAGCTGTGACATTTGATTTTTGTCTGTCCCATCATCTCCTCATTACTGCTTTCATTTTAACAAGTTCTGTGGTGTGAGTTCTTTCAGTTTCTCCTTCCAAGCTAAATTTAGTCGATCTTAAATCAAGCTTAAATGTTGAATTCTTGCATACAAATGTCAGAACGTTAGAATTGTACTAATGTAATCTGTTCACATAGCATACACTACAATTTAATGGTTCTGCATTAGGAAGCTGGATTAAGTGTTTCATTTTACACTAAATCTGAGAAATTGAAGGCTGTTTTTTTTCTTCTTGATACAAACTGGAAGGAGCTAGGGGTATGGCTGAGCTTTGCCTTTGACTCGCGCTCCATAATTCACAGCTGAAAGACACATTCTGTGTCCATCCCCTTGACATGTTTTGCTGCCTGTTTTCAGAACAAGCCATCTGTTACGCTCTCAGTATACTTCACAGTCAGTTTTATTCAAATATGCTGAAAGCTGCTGAAGGAAGAGATTTTTTTTCAAGCACTTAAGTCTAAGTGGACTGAGTGATGTCTAGCTTCACTCTTCAAGACTGAACAGTTTATTAATGGAATTAGGCTGGGCGCATCCGAACCGGAGCACTCCAATGTCATTCCTGCCTGCATGACCAGCCACTGGGATTCTTTCCAGCTTGTCGCGATAAAACAAACTAAGACAACAGTATTCATCATACGAGAACTTAATTTGACAGGTATTTTTGCTATGAAGTTAGCACTAAAAATTTTGCCAGCAGTACTGAGGCTACCTCTTGGTGCTGGCAAGTGAGTAACCTCCTCGCGAGGCTTATTTGCAGGAACTGTTGGCACTTAGGTGAGCCTTTTTAGAATTATAGAATCATGGACTGGTTAGAGTTGGAAGGGACCTTAAAGATCATCTAGTTCCAGCCCCCTGCCCTGGGCAGGGACACCTCCCACCAGACCAGGCTGCTCCAAGCCCCATCCAGCCTGGCCAGGAACACCTCCAGGGACGGGGCAGCCACAGCTTCTCTGGGCAACCTGGGCCAGCGTCCCACCACCCTCACAGCAAAGAATTTCTTCCTAATATCTCATCTAAACCTCCCCTCTTTCACTTTAAACCCATTCCCCCTTGTCCTGTGGCTCCCCTTCCTGATAAAGAGTCCCTCCCCAGTTTTCCTGGAGCCCCTTTAGGTACTGGAAGGCTGCTATAAGGTCTCCCGGAGCCTTCCTTTCTCCAGGCTGAACAACCCCAGCTCTCTCAGCCTGTTTTCATAGGAGAGGTTTCTTTTAATCTACTTCAGAAGAAGGCTCCAAAGGCCTTTTTTTTTTTTTTTCTTTTCTTTTTTCTTCTTTAATTTGGTAGTTGTGCTTCAAAGGCAGGCATGCTGACAAAGCAATGGAGCACTGTTGGCCGTGGTTGCCGCTGGCTTGTTGAATACTGTCTTCATAGTTTACCTTTTGTGAGCAGTGATTGAGTGTAAGTGAAGGTGACGTTTTAGTTTTAGATCCGAGAGACTTGCAGTGTGTCAAGCGGTGGTGGTTTATAGTTTTAGTTCCCAGTGTTCCTTCACCGCTCAGCAGCAGGATGGGCAGCCACGGCATGTGTGTTGCTGGAGGAGGAGGGGAATGGCGTGTTCCTAAAGCCTGCACCCCTGGATGTTCCTGAAGCCCTTGCTCCCTCCATCTGTGCAGAACGAGGTGGTTCCACCATGTGCTCACTGTGGGCATGTCACTTCTGTCCCCATAACGCGTGTTGCGTGTAACCCACATGAACGGCCCACAGGATAAACACAGTAAACTCTGTAGCTCTTCATGAGGCAATCGGATGTTACAGTTCATTTATCCAGCTTAGATATCATAGCATCTCTTCTGTTTTCTTGAAAAATAAAGATGTATTTGAGTCTCAGTCATTCATTTTTATTGATGAAAAGAAAGAAACAAGCATGTGATTTAATGCATAAGTGCCTCCCTCCCCATTTCTCCTGAGTGGCACAGCTGGTTTCTTCTCAGAACTTCACTCCTTTGTATTTTTAACTGAGCAAACTTGTTTCATGGAGAAGGCACTGCAAGTGCTCATTCTGTTAATATCTCTAGAGATTTTCCTCACTGTGTGAAAACTGTAATGGAAGCTGGTCTGGCAGAAAGGTCACCTCCTTTTAATTGCTTGCTTTTTACTTTCCTTTCTCAGTAATAGCAACAGGAGAACCTAAAAGTCTTTGGATATTGGTCTTTAACATATGTGCTTTGGGAAGGAATTTATTTTTTTTCCCCAGTGAGGAAGGCAGATAATGGTGTTGCGTTGTCAAATGGACAGAGGTGTGAGCTGTGCTTGTCTCCTGCCAGAATCTGTTACGCCGTTGCTGTACCATGTACCAGAAAATTCACCAGTGTGAATTTTCTGCAAAAATACCCCCAAACCTCTAAAACTGAAAGTACAAGATTTCATTCGTTAAAAAGTGGTTTTGTGAAGTAAAAATTGTGTCAAAAACAAAGTGAGGGGTGTAAAGATTGGTACACCTCTCACGTTGCCACCTGACTATCTCTTGGCTGTTAGAGTTTATCAGCAAAAGGAGCCGCACAGAGCCCCTGGGGGGCAGAGGGGGCTCGGCTCCTTGGCACCACGTGGCTGTTGGCTTGCCCATGCCAAACAGGTTGCCAATGCTAAAAGGCAAATACCCATTTCCCTTTGGACTGGAGTGGCTTCTCTGGTGCTTGTGTTGGGCAAAAGATCCACCAAACTCCTTGCGTGGTTCCGTGAGGGAGTTTGCTTCTGGACGAGGCTCTGGACCTACCCATGTGAGTTTCATTCATTGTGGTGATGTGTCCTTGTGGCCTTTGCTTCCCACTGGGGAATTTCTCAGGTATTCAGGCCTGTCTTATGCACATGCAGTATTTAGCAGGCTTGTCTGCCAGTTTGTACCACATCTCATGTTCAGCTCATTCCAAGCATGAGCCATTGCGAGACAAACATTGCACTTAGCTCAGCCTCTTGAGTGCAGTCTTTGCTGCTTCAGCAGCTGCAACACAGGGCATGGACAGAAGCCTACCTCTAAACGTTCTCTTACAAAACACTTTTAAGGCACAGCAAAATGATGTAGCGTTTCCTCTAAATTCCAAAGCAGAAGGCCCCCCCGGGACGTGTCGGGTCTAAGTGCAACACAAGTATGTCAGTTCAGAAATGGCTCGGTGTTGCTGTGCGGGGCGATGAACACAGCTCCTCTCTGTACTCACGTGCAGCAGAGCTGAGTCCTTAACAGTGACCTAGGAGGTTTGGCCGGCATCACATAGGGGATGTGTCAGAGCCAGGAATAAGTCCTCTGTGACTGCCATGTTTTCACGTATGCAGTGGTTTGTTATGCACAAAGCCTCCAGATTCCCCAAAACCATTGTGGTTCTTTTTACAGTGTTGAAATTACGATTTTTGTAGTGTTTTGTAGGCCTTGGCTAAGCAACCTCGACATGTGCATTTAGACCAGATACCCACAATCTTAAGGTGATGCAAGGTGATAATTTCTTTTTCTGATGTCGGTTTATTAGTTAGATGCATAGGTTTAAGTTGATGACGCTGTATTTTATTCTCCCTATGGATGTGAGCAATGACTTCTCCGTGCTATTTCATTATAAATCTAATATCCAAAGTTAGATACCTGAAAATTTGCTGAAGTGCAAATAAAATGATGGCTGGACCTGAATGAACATGACGCACTGTCCTGTGCCTTTCATGTTATTTCCTGAATTTCTGTCACTACTTACAGGAAACTGAGATGCCGATCAGATGTGTAAATCATCCTTTAGTGGTAAAGAAAACCAGTCCATCAGTTGACGCCAGGTGAAAGCATTTACCACTGGCTGATACTTCTATTTGTTTGCGTCTCTGCTGGTTGAGGAACTCTGCTCCCAGGCTGACATCCTCTCAAAAGGCTCAGCTTCTGTGCAAACTTCCATTAGTGATGCATAGTCTCGGTTGCACTTAAGCTGTTCCTTCCTTTCTACAACATCTTTCTATAAATACTTTGAAAGCACTTTGATGCATTATTCTTAACTTACAATGACCTTCCTGGAACAAAAGATTTGATTAGGAGACTGTTAATAAAGGAATGAATACTCACAGGCCAAAATCGGAGGATGAATGTGTAGGAGAAGCTCTTGCGGGGGAGGAGGTGTACCTGCTGTCTTGTACTAGAGCTCCAGCATTTTCAAAGGTACTGCCTGTTGTCTGACCATAGGTCAGATGCTCTTATATTCAAATTTAAAAAAATATTTTGCTGTTATTTGACAAGCCATTTTGGAGCTATGCGAACTGATCTTTGCATAGCATTTTGGTGCATTCCCCAAAGCTTTGTTCAACCCTTGTGATATTTGTTCAGTTTCAGGTATTTCAGCCTTCCATAATAAGAGCTAGTTTAGCTTCCTGTTACTATGGCCGTTAATCCGGATAACATATAATTAATATAGAAAAAGCAATATGTAACTTGCTTCTGCAGATAAACTACGCTATTTTATTTTAAAGAGTCTAGTGAAACTTGATGGTTTACCACTTAGGAACATAACTTAAACGTTCAGAGTCTGTGGTATTTCCCCAGAGTGATTTGTAATACAGCAAGAAATGGAAAGCTTAAGAAAAGGGAGGAGGGTTTGGATGGGAACACTTAAGATTTCTTGGCAGATGCTTACTGCTAGGGAGGCTTAGGTTTTTTTTCCTCCTTCCTTCTGGGAATGAGAAATTTCAAGGAGGAAATGGCTGATCTGGGTTCCTGAGAGTGATTTCTGAAGGCAAGCTCAGAGAGCAACCTCATTTACATGGCGGACCACATCCCTGTGAAAAATGTAGCATGTGCTCTTTACCTGCTGAGGTTGGCTGGTGCTTTTGGGACTGGAGCCCCAGCTGCCTGAGAAGGGCGCTGCTGGCCAACGGGGCTCCCGGCACTGCAGAGACCTCCAGCTGGGCCGTAATAAATAGCTTCTTTCTGTCGGAGAGAATGGAGTCACATAGGTGCAACAGGAAACTTATGTTCTTGTTTCTGAAAGCCAAGGTTAAAGACTCGCATAAGATTTAAAGCATTCTGGCATTGCATGGACAGGACTATTTTGCTCTTACCAGGTGAACTGCAGGTTTTTGAAGTGATATTTTAAATTCTCATAAATGGTAAATGCAGAGGGGCAATGTAGTTGTTACATTTTCAAAAAATACTGAATTTTTAGCATCATGAATTGTTTATGGCACTTGAAGGAATCATTATTGTTTGAGTTTCTGATAAGAGCTCTTAGTTTTGCCTTCTTTTGAGCAGAGCTTCCCAAAGACCTGGTTTAATGCTGCGGTAGGTAGAGCTTTACCGAGGCTCTGCAGAATTAAAGTCATGCACCGTGTTCTGTCTGCAGAGCGCAGCTTGCACAGAGCGAGCGGCAGTTTTCAGGGATCCTGGAAAGTGTCGGAGGCTTCAGAGAACCTCCGGTTTGTTTACCTTTTGTATTCTGTGTCGTTCCTTCAACTTCCCTGCTTCCTGGGCTCTAGGTAACTTTGTGCATACAAATATAATTAGTTTGGACATCAATACTAAAGTTTTAGTGATGGATTGGAAATTTATTATGGATGTGTTCCATCTGTATTGCAATGGGTTTTGCTGTATAGTAGCACTGTATTTGTGGCCCTTGTCATTGTAATTATTGTGTGTCTAATGTACCATGTTGCCCAGGAGGCGTGTTTTGGGAAAACAGGGAAGCCAAAGCGTGGCAGGTGTCAGCGTGGCTACCTTTCAACCAAAAATACATTTGCCATTGCCCTCTAAGGACTTTCTATGTGGTGATTGTCTTCATTTTCTCTGAATCTCAGCTTTGACCTGGATAGGCAATGGAAAAGAAATGCCGAAACCCAGAACTTTGACTCTGAAATGTGTTTTTAGGAATGAGACAGGCAGTAGGTATTTGGAAGAACAGCACTGAAACACAGAAATCTGTTGAGAGCCGTCAGCACCTGAGGGTCACTAAGTGTTCGGAACGTATGGAAGATAGAAATGCATGTAAGCTTGCTCTAAAGTCCTTTTTCTCTAAATGTTTTGTTACTACTGATAAAAAAAACCCCTCTCCCTTTCCCCTCTGGTGCCTCTATCCTAAGAGGAGCCGCAAGTCCTGGGCTTGGTCCAAATTCTGATGGGAAGTGGCGTGGTTTAACTCCAGTAACTCGGAGAACTGCATCGCTGCTGCCAAGAGCACGGCAAAACCTGGAACGAGGCAAAAGTCCGTGCAGATTAGTATCTCAGTGTGAACAATTGGAAATACCTTGCTATTCTGAGTCAAAAAGATATTTTTAAGTTAGGTGAGTAGCCTTTAGGAATAGAATTTGCAGAGATAAAATTTCAGAGCAGGCCTTCAAAAGAGATACGGTAGTCACCAGAGGGTGGCGGTTGTCTATAAAGACAACTTTGGTGTGTTCTATGTTCTTGTTTCGTGATGAACAGGCAACTCCGCCTTTTGAACTTTCTATATTTGTGGGGTTTTTTTATTCCATGCGCTATTATTTGGGAAAATCTTATTTCAAGACTCCTTGAAAATGGTTTTCCATTAACAAAATTCCGTAACCAGGATGTCTTAATAAACTGTTTCACAAAAGTAAGTGAGTTTTTATTAAGATATTCTAAATAGCCTCAAAGGAAATGGGTTTTTGTGAGATATCCATGTTTGAATGGACCATGCTGAATCTTGCATCAAAATTGGCCAAAGCCCATAAGGAAAAATGCACATAAAATTAATTGAGCTTTACATATTTGAAAGCAAGGATTCAGCCCTGCTGTTACTGCTGAGCACAGAGGAGGAACAGACCGTTTTGGCAAAACAGGCAAAATGTTGTGACCTTTTCTGTCAGTGGTAAACGCTAAATCCATATGGATCATCCCGAGCATTAATTTGATGAAATGAGAAGTATTATGCACACGTGGCTTCTTAAAAATGTGGTGCATCTAAGAAACAAGTGGATGAAACATTTTTACGGGGAATACCTTCACATTGTGCTGGAAGGTCACAAATGCGATGTGCTGAGTCCCAGTCCATACTGGAAATCCGAACACAAGGGCTGTGGTCTGCTTTTGCTGCAGGGTGGCCCTTGCTCTTCTGTGAGATCTTCAAGCGATGACACAAGTTGCTCTCTATGAACTGTGCTTTTGCCGAAGCGTGGAAGTTCTTGTTCAAAGCTGTATGGGAGAGAGGTCCAGAAGTTTTCGACAATTGTCATGTGGCTTTGATGTTTTAAAGGAAAGAATATCCTGGAAGGTTAATTTTAATTGATGCTACCTAAGGGAAAGGCAGTGATGAATAATACATAGTCCTGCTTTTGTCTCTGGAAGGTATATCAATAAAGCAAATCATATGAAAACATTCACCCTTTTTTACTGAGCTGGAAAGTTACCTTAGGGACAGTGAAATGCGTATTTCAATCTGTACCAGGATCATGAATATACAAACTCCAGAATTCTGGTTTTGCATCAGTAAATAAAATTAAAGTATATAGTATAAAAATATATCATTCAGAATATGGAATTCGTTACATCAACATACAAATTTGTCATTAATAGCAGAGATGATGTAAAGTATAAGGTTTGTATTGAAAACAAAACCACTAAACCATAACACAGAAAAAGGAAAGAAGCCTTTTTTTTTCTTTTTCCTTTGTTCATTGACATTTTCCCACTGATCTCGGTGTGGTGCTTACCACTCCCAAGTTGCTTTTGTCTTTGTCGATTAGTAACGTTTTCCGTAGTCTCCTGACCTCCCAGGCTTCCCAGGTGGGGGGATCAGCAGGAGGAGCATTCCCTGCCTCCCTCCCTGCCTGCAGTCCTGGCAATGCCTGCAGAGGAAACCAGGTGATGGAGAGCGCCGGTCTCCGCTCCATCACTAGCAGCGTGGATGCACCCAGTGAGCAGCACATTCAAGAGCAGCACTTTGAGCTCCCAAGGAAGTGCTCCGTGTGGTCACTGCCCCTCTCTCCTCGTCGTCTCTTGAGTTGGGAGGTGCTTGGAAGGATAAAGTCAGTCCGTTTCTCATTGGTGTGATGCCCTGGTCTTCATGTCTCTGCTTTGGTATTGTTCGACTGCTTCTGTCTGACAACTCTGAAGGAAAGCATCTTCCCTGATTTATTAACCCTACTTTTTGGAGAAGTTTTTCTGATTTTTGAAAGGACAAGAAGGAGATACAAAACAAGTTACTAGCACTTTGGGGAATGGTATACATGAGTGGGTCAGGTTACTCTAAACTCTTAAGTTTTCTTGCCCCTAGTGCTTGCTTACAGGGTTCTCTGGGGTTGTGGGTTTGATTCTATGTATGGGTGAATAAGATTTAAAACAAGCACAAGGTCTTGATCTGTCCTTCCGGACAGGGGAATAAAAGTTTACCAAAGTAAACAACTAACTAATGCGATGGGTTTAGAGGATGGGTTAACTTGAACGCTGCCCTGGATGTCTGGGCTGGGTGGCTGTTCCCACCCTTACGAAGGATGATTTTGGAAAGCTGTGTGTAGCTTTTTACTCAGTCATTGCTTACATGATTAACTTCATTAGTTAAGAAATACCCAAGACATCAAAGCGGCACAGGCATGTTCTTTATGCCCAAGTGGTCAGTGTTGATCTCAAAACTGTGAATACTTGGAAAAAAAATATTCCATTTCATTTTACAGGCAGATTGACATCAGAAATTACTTGGCAACAGGGGAAAAGTGAAATATCTATGGATGGGGGACCCCATTTAGCAGTATTTACTCTGGCAAAACTCCCTTTGGCTTTGCTGACAATGCTGGTGGAGTGAAAAGGGCTGAGTCGACAGGGAGCAGAAGGAATTTGGTGGGAAGCATTCTTTTGTGCTGTGTGTAATTCCAAATGTGCTTTTAATATTTTGGGGGTTTGTACTTTGGATTAAGTACTGACTTAAGGAATTTGTTTTGATAATTTAGCATTTAATCTGTTGCACCAGTGTCACCTGGATTTTAGGTTAAAAAAAGCAAAATGCCACGGTGCCTGATGTTTACAGACCCACAGGTAGAAGGGCTTTTCATTTTTAAAGCCCAGTTCACTGAGTGACACTCTTTGCTTTAAGAGTAGGAGCACAGAAGAAAGGGAAGGAGATGGCTGATAAGAGGAGAAAATAAGACATACTTAAATGGTTTAATAGGTCAGAAGATTGGGTTGAAAAGAAAGCAGTCATAGTGGAGTTTTATATATATATATATATAAAAAAATAATATTTATGTTTATACATGCCACACAAGCGTGAAATGGCGTTGATAATTGTCTCTCACCTTTTTCTTTTGTTTTTTATAATCACATTAAGAAAAAGATAAAAATTAGTGTTTAGGCTGATGATAGTAAAGAATCCGTCTAGGATCTCTTAAAAGATGATGAAAATTTTAGCATCAAAGTGATATTCCACTAATTAAAAAAACCCAAAACAATTAAAAAACCAAACCCAAAACCAAAACACCCCCCCCCAATTCTTCCCGTTAAAAAACTTTATATGTAGTTTTGAAATTGTCATATCCCAAGCTGTAAATAAATATCAAAGAAAAAGTTGACAAAAAATGCCATCTCTTTTTTTTGACTGGAAATGGCCGTATTGCCTTCACTAAGCCCTGCTGCCTGCTTGACACTGGAATGAATCAAATCATTTATTGTGGTATTGAAGTATGGGCTTGCATAAACTCACTTATTCTTGAAAACCTTAACCTGCATGTTTATCAGTGCCCAGATAAGAAAATATATCCTCTTGTACCTAAAACCATGTTGAAATTAGTTTATATTTTGTACTAAGCAATTATTGTACATCTGTCCAAATTGTAAAATTATAGAAACATTTTTTCTGTGCCTATTAAGCACAGCATTGTTCTTAATATAAGTAGAATAATATTAATTCTAGCTCATAGCTTCATCTCTTTTGTCTATTTGCCTTTGTTTAAATCTAAAATCAAATAGTAATAGCTATTTTGTGTTACTAAACTCCACGGTGTGTTACTGCCACTAAAATAAATAAGTAAACTCTGTGTATAGGAAGGAGAGGGTGGTTCAAATGTTTCCCTCGTATTCATACCTTTTTATGTTCTTGTCTGTGTGTGTATGTGCTTTATATGTGTATATATATACACACACCTATATATACAGGCACACATACAGGAGTGAGCTGAATGCATAAAGCTACTACCTGAATCTCCTCAGGAGTCTGAAAATACGAACACGTAGAAATTGTTATAAGGATTTTCATACATATTCAATTTCTTTCATGCTGGTTTTTTTTTTTTTTTTTATTTTAAATCAGCTGTATTAGTGGGTTGTTGGGATTCCCTTGCCTACAGAAATAAGGCGTGCAAGTACATTAAAGAGCTGAGTGAATTGCTCGGCTTTGCTTTGTTGTTCCCAGATGCAATTTTTTAATTGCCAGCCTTACAGATTGACTTTGCTATCTGAAAATCTAGATAAATCTTCCTTCGTAATAGCTTTTCTGCAGGTCAAATGATGCTTTCATTTACACCTGTGCAACTGCATTAGCCAGCTGGCAGCTGGGGGCTGAGGGAGCTGGAAAAGGCTGGTGATGGACAAAGCGTAGTTGGTAATGAACCAGTGAGAAGGAATAACCCAGCCCCTTCGTGGTGTTTTATGGTTCCTTCCAGAGCGCAGCCATGCTGCTCGGTGGTTCAGCTGCACTTGGGTTTCTCCTCGTCTTGTTTGACATCAGTGACATCCAGTGCACATGGTGGGCATAAAACCACAAGCGGATAACACAAAGCATGAGGACAGAAGGACCAAGCGTGAAGCTGGGATGTGTGAGGAGGAGAGGGCTGGGGTAAAAGCCCCCTTGATCGCTCCTTGCTGTCCTCCTTTTTGGGTCTGAATTCATCGGAACAGCGAGTGAGCCCCATTGTGGGAAAAGTCGTCATGTGTAGTTTGAGAGGTCCAGAGAAAATGTGTTAGCCGGATCTGGAGGGCTGGAGGAGGACAGGGAAGAAGCCGTGAGTGGTATGCTGCTGCAGGCCTAGTTCTCCAAATATATTAAGGAGTGTCGTGAGGAGTAGGATGATGGATTGATGGAGACTGGCAGCAGGTTCCACCACAACTGCCACCTCTCCTTTCAGCTGTTCAGGCCAGAGAAGACAGCTCAGAGAGGGCTCCTGCTCTCCATGTGTCCAGTAGGACCACGTACAGGAAAATCTTGCCCAGCGATGCTGCCCTGGGGGTGAAAAAGTTCAGTATGAGCAAAACTCAAGTTAGCGATCAGATTCTAGTAATCCCATGTGAAATTCCAGGTTTTTTATTTGTGAGTTTTAATGTTTATCATCATGTTGGATCCCCACATTCACCCAGGAACAGGAAAAGTCACTTTAATGGCAAACCACTCTCCCCAGCCCACCTACCCCCTCACCTCTCCTCTCCCCTCAGTGGGCTTTATGCTGGTGCTCCAGAGGCTCAGGGCATGATGACACATCACGTACAGTGGGTGTGGGAATGCATAATATGGAAATCATCTTTCCACACTCTATTTCTCACAAAATGACCAGGCCATTTGTAAGACAACATGCCAGGAGTACCGGTTATAGGCGGTGGCAGAGCAGTGTGACGTTTCAGACAGAGCTTTGCCAAGGTTAAAAGATGGTAACAGGAGCTTGTGATGAGAAGAGCTGAGCAATGGTGAGTAAAGGTGGCCCTGTGTGCTCTACCTGTGATCCGAGAGCGACAGTTCAAAATGAACGCTTTAGAAATATCTTCAGAGAGCATCAGCTGTGTTTGCATACAAGGAACGATGACGAAACCTAAATTCTGTATGAAAATAATTCAGGTCGTCTCCAGTACCCATTTTCTGCTGATAAAGATTATGGCACTTGAAAAAATCACTTTCAAGAAATTGAAAATATAAATATTACTAAACTAATGGGAACAAATTCATTATATTGAGCCTAATTGCAACTTTATTGCTCCAAATTTATTCCAGTGTAATTCTATTAATATCAAAACTAGAGTCACAAAGCGATGAGTCAGGTCTGTTGTTTGCGGATCTCCCCTAGAGAACATTAGCTTGTATACAATTGCATTAAAATTTAAATGACACTGCTGCCATTTTTTCACTTGGCTTGAGGAAATCTGCATATGTTGGAGCCTCCGGGTAATTTAAATTGAAGCAGTTGAGAAAATGTCATGTAACAATGATACGAAGAATGTAGTGAAATATTTATTGTCCTAAAGAGCTCAGCACAAATTGTATTAATTTAAGCAGGAGAGTCGTCAGTTCTGTTGCCCTGTCAATACAGTGAAACTTTAAAAAAAGCTCCAACGTGGTGCAATGTGGTGTAGAAGATGCTTTGAATCAATGTAATTGCTAACTAGAGTAAATAAATTTATTATTTAGTGTGATACTAAACATCCATACAGAAAACTACTATGATAGGTTCCCACTGAGAATATATGAGTTGCAAGCAATGGAAATCTTGAATGAGCATGTCTTATTTGAGTCGTCCCACACACTAAATACATCATACAAAATATAACAGGTAGATAAAATAGGCTAGTGGGAGAAGGGCAGGGGGGGCTGTCAGGCAACCAGGTACCCGCCTGCATCAGCACGTAGTTCCAACGTTTTGTCTTTCTGCGTGCATCTCTCTCATTCGTTCTCTGTCTCTCCCTCTCTCATGTATTTGATTAGCTTAACACAAAATAAAAATTGTGCTTAAGAACAGCTGTGAAAGTTACAATTTTGAATTTTAGAATATTTTAATCTGCATGATTAGGTTTACCACCAAGAAATCTCATCATCTGCTGTAATACTATTAAGGCAGAAATGTGCCAATAAATTGAGGGATAGGCAAAGATTCACCTAAAATCTCTTTCTAATCCCACTCCCCCCACCCCCACCCACCCCCCAACAATTAAGGCTTGTTCACAGCCATAAAGGATGTTATAGGTGTGTACTTGGCGTGGGTGTTTTATTTGCCCGTTTCTGAAGCACATGTCATGAAGAGATAAAACGCGAGAAACTGTTTCATCATATCTCAGTATCACGTTGCACATTGTTTGCAGTGTGTGATCTCCTGTTGCAATAGTTGTCTGCAGTGGCTCATCCTTGAAACCTGAACTTTCCTTCAACTTTCTCAGTTATTACTTTGCCTATAAATCTGTCCATAACCCCTGAACAACATTGTCTTTGAACTCCAGTGCATCTACTCAGTGAAATTCTCATCCAAGCTTTAATCTTCTCTCACCTTGATATATTTTAACTTCCCTCTTTATGGCCTGGCACACAAGCTGAATTTAATGGTGATAAATGTGTTTTTAAGAGTAAAAGCTATAAAGTATATGTTAGAGATTAATCTAAGCCAAATCCTCATTCCCAACATGCTAAATTTGGGGAAGTTTGAGCTGGGAGGAACTAAGGAGCCAATAGTCGTAGCTTAGGCTCATCTCTAACGTCAAGCAGTTCGTTGTGTTTGTTTGTTCGTTTTAAAGAGCATGTAGTTATGTTAGGTGTCTTTTCTACTACAGAACATTTAGATCATCACTGAAGTAACTGTCTCAATTTACCTTCCTGCTGTGTTCAAGAACAAAGCAAAGAGTTGCTTAGTGGAAGTATTTGATGGGTATTTTGAGGAAGTGTTTGAAGAAAAGCAAATCAAGGCCAGAAAGCAAATCTTTCCAGCTCATCCTTCCTATTTGCATTTTGAGGGAATCATACGCGCGCTTCCTCTTTCAGAAGGGAAGTGGGGGCCATTCTCACTCTCCGGCAGCAAATCTCTCTAGCTGTAACAACCGCAGCGTGTTACAGCGCTTTGCTCCCTTTTTAAAAAAGCCACTTGTTTGCTGGTAAAATTCATTATTATCTGGCTGTGTTTTGCAGCTTCTGAATTATGTAGAGTAGTACAATTTAGTAATCTGTAGATTGAAGAAATAGTGTGTTAAAATGTTTTCAAATGTGAATCGTACCTGTGGCTACTATTTTGTTATTAGAAATTGAATTATTATAATGCATATGTAGATTTAAATTAGCTGTTGTAATTCAGAAGATGAGGGTTTTCAGGAAAGTTTCCACAGTGAAGTTTGCCTGTAGATTTGGCCTGGGCCAGACTTAGTGTTGCTCCTGTTCTGCATATTAAATGTGCTTGATCTAGAGCCCTTTTTAGGTGGATCATAAACCCACCCAGAGGGTAAGAACTGTAGAGCGCATTGAGCCTCTCGGAAGAGGGTTTCTACAGATGTATGTGTATATGGCTTTCTATATACAGCCTTCCTGCAAACGTACGCAGACACATTACTTTTCTAAGAAGAAAACTCCTGTAACCAAAATAATTCAAAAACTGTGCTTAGGTGTGTGCTTAAGTCTACTAAATTGAAATATTTAAGAATAAATTTTAAGCCTGTGTCGAATTCATTGGATTTAGGCATGTGCTGTGGTGATAATGGGTCAGGACCAGTTGTCTAAGTCTTGTGTCGTCTTCATAGGAGATTGCAAACAATGAAAAGCAAAAAAGAAATTGCAAGGAGACACATACTTGTGCTCAAATGGCAGATTCTTTATTGAACCCCTAACAGGAGGCCACTGGCTTTTGGGATTGGTTTCGGTTTGTTTTCTTTCTGTTCTGCTTTTCAACTCTTTTCCTCTCAAGAAAGCACAGCTGGAGAGCATTAACTGAAAACAAATGATGCTGCAGAATATCTGCTTGTTCATTGCTGCTTTTTCAGCTTAATTCTGCTAAACGATGGCTGAAGTTCTAAACTGTGCTGAACTGCTTTTAACACTTAAAAGCCAGAGGTATCTGTAAAACAATCCCCCCTGTCCAGCACAAGACATACTGAGGAGGAGGAGGAGGGAGGTTTACCCCTGAGTCCTTCCCTCTATTCAGGCTTTCTTGCCTTCCCTTCTCCCTTTAACATACTTCATTCCGAGCACCAAATTTTTGTGGGATGTGGGTTAGCCCACATACAGGGAGGGTGTTTGTGTTATTGTTGTGTTTTTGCTTCCCCACCCTGTCTGCTAAAGGCAAGGTGCTGATGTGGTACTACGTAAAGCTTTATTTGTCCTAGTAGACAACTGCTGGAGACAGCAGCCGTTTATCAGCCTCGACTGATAACCAAAAAAAATAATCTCGCCATCTGCCACCCAGTCTGCTTTTGAAGAAGTGAGCGCGATGGCTTCCAGCTGTACGTGAAGGAGCCGCATGGCTGGGAGGGCAATGCCGGAGGGGCTGAAGGAGGGCGTTGCATGTGCTCTGCGCACCGTAAGAGCATCCGGGGAGCGTGGGGCCGTGTAGCACCCGACTTCTGCACTGCCAGCGTAAGTTTGGTAGTAGCCTGCCAGAGCCCCGTGCTCCCGGGTAGATAAACGTGGGAGTTAGGGAAAAATGGCAATGCTCTTTTGACAGATCAGAATTCATTTAGAGTGGTGATTCCTCCAGATCACCTGAGCTGTAATTAAGAGGTGATGTTTTAAGGCGCTTTGTTTACAGGAAGCTGGGTTAGGCTGCGGAGCTTAAAGACATCTGTGGGAAAAACAGATAAGTGATTTCTTTTATCCTGTTATCCTTTGACTGAATTTTCATTGCTGTTAGGAGATTTATTAGCATTTTTTATGACTGGTCGTAGCCTGTGTTCTTTAATATATTATTTGCAATTTCCTTTCTTGAGGTTGTGCCATTTAAGGAACATGACTCAAATTTTCCATCAGTTGCATCAGGGAAGCCATAAATATGTCACAGGGGGTGTACTTATGTACTGTATTCTGTGGGGGGAAAGAATTTGGCCTGTACCATGTAAAATTAAAACAATAATTAGGCTTTGGCAGAAAGGTTGGAAGGAAAACTCCTGGCTTACATATATTTGTTCATTGTATGTGATAATTAAATGGTAGTTACAAATTTCTGTATACCCTAAATCACCCTAATGGAAACACTTAGGCCACGTTACCCCTTAGCAGGTGTTTCAATACCTGGAGGAAGGGGGAAAATTCAAGAAACAGGATTTAAAAAAACATGCTGCAGTTTGGAGTATGGTGGGCACGCAGGTGCCCTGATGGCGGACAGAGGATTGTCCATCGGAACAGGTAGCCATCAGGTAGTAGAGTGGTGACAAGCCATGGAGAGAGCTTTCCTGTCCCACCTTGTTTATGGGAGGCCCACCAGAACAGGGGCAGTCTAAGAATGTCATCTTGTGTCTGTATTGGATCCCCTTTCCGTGACGAAGGGTTAATCTTTTGGGGACATCATCCGTCTAAAGATGATGATGACGATTGTTGATCTTGGCCAAGTACGAGATGAAAATTGAGCAGTGAAAAGCAGTGCAGGGCAGGAACCTGGGTGATGCTGACTTACTGGTGGCAAAGAGGAGAGGGCAGAAAGGGGCACTGGGCAATACCAAGTGTGTAACATGTATAGAAAACCTTACGCCTAATTAGGATGCGAAGAGATGCATTTTCCTACTTTCCAAGACTCCTCTGTGCGCACTCAGGCACGTTTGACTTTTGACTTACTTTCCCGTTCTTGAGGCGGTGCAGCTTCACCTGGCTCCTCTGGGATGGGCATGCTGGGGCAAGAAGGTTGTGCCACCGTGTCCTCATTAGTGACCTGCTGTGGTTAGCCCAGCAGAGATAGGACTGGGGAGGTGTCATCCACTTAGTTAATAACGTACGATTGCCTCTCTCTCTCCTAACTCTGTAATTTTTTATTTATTGATTGATTTATTAAATCTGACTTTACAGCTGCCTTAGAGCGGTTGGAAACAGTATCATGAATCACTGAATATAAGTGCTTTTTAATAAGTTCAAGGCCGAAAATATCAAAATGGAAGTTAATTTGGTATCTTATGTAGACCTATAAAATAACTAAAAAAAAAAGGTTCATAATCTTTGTTGATGACGATTCTCACAAAAACTTCCTTTGTTTTTTAGCCAGCTTTAATTTTGCTTTGATTGTGGATTTTTTTCCCCCAGACAACTCTGTTTTTATAAAATGAGATAAAAATATATTCATCACAGATTAATGAAAGCCATGAACGTTATGTGCTGTTAGAGGTTTAAAAATGTCTTTTAAAATCGAGTATTTGGCAAATAACTGTTGTGTGCTAAAAGCTGCTCTTTTGTATGAGCCTTATGTAACATTGCAGTTAATAACATTTAGTGTTATTGGATGCTAAATGACTATAGTATCTCAACTATAAAAGCCTGTTTACAAAGATGAGGCAGTCTTGTTGGAGTGCCAGATTGTTAAATAACTACAGGTTGCCAAAACTAAATGAACTTTTCAGCTGCTAATGATGTGCAAATTGCTATCGCAGATGCGTATTTATTGGAGGAATCCTCACAAGCATGTAGTTCTTCCTAGTTACAAACGTTTCTTTGCCTTCGTCCTTAAAATGTCAGGGATACCATCAGAACGAATATATCTGGATATATAAACACAGCCATTTGGTGTTATTGATAGCTAAATAGCTCCTTTTATTTATTTAATTTAATTTAAGTTATTGAATAGCTATTTAAGCTATTTTTAAGCTATTAGCTATTATATTAAACAGCTATTTAAGCTATTTTGCACACCATTTGGGTGAGAAGAGCTGCTGCTGCTGGGCCTTGTCCCCAGCTCCTGGGTGTCCAGGTGTGACCCACGTCGGGTCTGTTGCAGATGCGCCTCTGGGAAGGAGTGGAAGCAAAGGGCCGTTTCTTAGCTGTTGTGGTTTTCTGTTTGGTTTTGTGTGTGTATGTGTGTTTGGTTTTGTTTTTTTTTTTAATTGGGCCTTTTTGTAAACTACTGGTACAAAATTGGGAGACACGGGAATTAAACTCTGACATATAAATTAAGCAGTATTATTTTTCTCACTGCTTTTTTTTCCTCTTGAAAAATAGTTTTCTGTAAGGTGTCAGTTGTGAGGAGCTACCTTTGGGTGAAGAGGTTTCATAGTAAACTTTAAATGAGAAGCTGATTCCTTAAAGTGCGTTCGGGAAGGTGGCGGGAGCTGCCCGAGGCCCGGTGGTGTGTTACCCAACAAGCCATAGCCGCGCTTTTCTCTCTGCGTTCTGCTGGAGCCCGAGAGGAAGTGCTGGGTTTCCTGTGCGGAGCTTGCTCCCTTGCCCTGGAGTGTCTCGCTCTGAATTTCTTAGCCTGGTTGGGAATTTAATACAAAGAGCCATTCTTGTGAATCATGTTTTCTTTACAATTTTGCATTCCAGCTCAGCAATTCATTCCTCCCTTTTCTAATGGCAAGAACATTACTGGAGTTCACATAACTTTGGCGAAATGTCTGGTTTATGTTCTTCTGGGGGGACTTGAATGCTCCAGTTCCATTGTGTTGTGGGTTATTCTAAAAATACAACACTTATAATGCATATTAGGTATACTAAGTTCAGAAGTTCTGACAATCAGTTAATATCCCTGAATTTAGAAGTTTTTCAAAGGTAAGTATTTAATGTTGTGGAAGACTTTTTCAGTAGCCAAACATACCAGCCAACCACGTGGCTACAGAATATTCATCTTCCCATCTCTTGCATTATTAGAATATTCTCTTCTCAGCATTATTTATATGATTTCAAATGGAAATAGCATTTTGGAAATAGCATTTTGAACATTTGAATGTGCCGTTGAGGGTTTTGGATACATCAAGTCTGTGTGTGTATTTTAGGCAGGGTGCGGTATATACTCCGGATGGTCGAAATTTTCCTTTCCTTCCCAAAAGTTACTTTGCAGCGGTCCGTTTCCTCACCGGCGTGCTGCGCTGTGCTGAGCTATCATCATCCCAATTCCCTCTCACCGAGCTCCAGTGCAGGAAACGCCTCGCAACCAGCGAACCACTGGAGCCTGGGCTTGGCACCCAGCGGGAACGCCAGATATTGGCAGCCAGGCCGTACGCCAGACACTGGCACCTGGTGGATGTTAAACCAACTCTGAAATTACGACTCGCTTATGTCTAGCCTGCAGGGCAGCGGCACTCTGCCGTGCCCTTGCTCTGCCAGTTCCCAAGGCGGGGGACCTGCCGGGGGACATGGTGGCACCCGTCTGGCCCGGGGCCTGGCGTGCTGGAGAAGGGTGTGTGGCCGAGTCTGTCTGCTCAGCCTCAGGGCAGGGATCACCCAGATGCCAGAGCCGGAGCGCTGCTTGTGGAGCGCAGGAGCCAAAGTCTGCACAATCTTTATGCAGGCTTTCTTCTGCCTCTTCCCTGTAATAGTACAAATGCCCCTGCCCTCCCTCCCCCCCCAAGAACTCGCACCACGTTCAGAACCTAACTTGTGCTTCTTAAAACCCAAACTTTTTTCCAAATGATCCTCTTCTGTGAAATACGTAGTAAAAACATGAGATGTGATGGGTGGGAGGGTGCTTGCTGTAAGGTGCATACCAAATGTTTAATAATGGTTCTGTTGAGTTAGGCGGCCCCAAAATTGTTGGTCTTTAATTTTAAACAGTTTTACATTGATTCCATAAACTATTCTGAAAACCAAGATTATTTCTTTTCCCGAACTAAATTTTTGATCATTTAAGACTATTCACAGCTGTAAAAAGTTTTTACTTAAAATGCTATTATGACAATTTTTCCTCAAGTTCTTACAGCCAGCATGCCGGAAAACATAACTTTTCTTTAGTATTGTAGGACAAAGCTGTCCTAATTTTGTTGTGTGTTTGAACTGCTGTTGGATAGAAAGGAGAATAAAAAGAATATAGTTAAATTTTCAAGTTTCAAAACCACATTCAGTATGTATAATTTAGCAGCTGTTGCAAACACTTGGGGGCATTTTCTTTAGCATTTGAAAATTCCCTGTAGAAGTGAGACAGGAGACATTCATTTACCATTTCAAGCTTGAAAAATATTTTAACCTTTCCTTCAATTGTGTTTTGAAGTTTAGCATTAACTCTGTGCCTGGCTGCACAGATGGCTACGTTTTATGTATTCCTTTGTCTCGGGGAAAAAAGAGACCACACGGTCAGTTAATGGCTTTAAATGCTCTTAGTCTTCATTTTACGTCTTCTTAATGGGACCTCAGAGATTCTGGGAAGATACTCAGAAAATTGTTGTTTATGGTGTAAGGACTTGTAAGATGTGTTGTGTTCTGTGGCCTGGAACTCAGGAGCTATTTTTGCTCCTACTTATTAATCTTGGTTAATGAATTTTACAGCTTCATCCCATAAGTTTTAACGTTCATGATTCTGGTATGTAAAAATAAAAACTAACATCACTGATGTATAGAAAATGTTACTTTATTACTGGAACGTGAGGGGTCTAATTGTTTTAAACTTTCAATAGACAAAATTATAGATTAAGTCGATTTTTAAGGAGAAGTAGACTCCATATCTGAGGCACTGAAGTGGTTATAAAGTTAAATAAGCTTTTTAGTCTTCCAGCGTACAACAGAATGCTTTCTAAGCTTTTTCCCTAGACGCTTTTGGGAAACACCATGTGAACTGTGGACTACACAAATAAAATGTTGTGCTAGGATAAATGATGGAAAATCCACTAAGTCAGTGGTGTGTCACCAGAGCAGACAATTAGAGCATATAAAACCAATCCTTAAATTGGATATTTTGTGCTTTGTAATGACTTTTTTCAAGTAGGTTTTAAAATAATGTCAGCTAAAGGATTGGTAGATTAACATACTTTGTGTAAATCTACATGTGGCGCACAAAAGAACTCTTGATAAAACCACTGAGTGCTGTACAATGTTGAGCATTTACAGGTAATCTGTCAAGTTTACAAAAAGTTATTACTATAATATAGGCACAACTTTTTTTTTTTCTTCACTTGAAAGTACTGGTAAGTTTTTAAAGGCTACTACTATTTTATCCCATTAAGAGGAAGAGTTTCCTGTAGTCTTTTAAGGTCTTACTCCTTTTAACCAACATGTGCTGCCAACTCCATCTGGTTGAAGTTGTTCTTGAAGATGGCTGTAACTGGTTAAAGACTTTATTCCAGTTCCTGCTGCAAGAAGATTTCCATTGCAAGCTCTGCAATCGCAGAGGTCATTCTTACTACCATTAGATGGAAATTCTATGCTGCCGCTGCAATTCTGTGCGAGTCGTGCAGGCCAGGATGGGATATGGGGGTGAGATGGTCTGAGATGCTGCAGATCGCTGCCTTTGGGTCTCCAATCTTAAGTGCTATCAGGCATTTCTGACAGTTACTTAATTCACTTCTATTAAATTAAACTAAGGGTATCTACGGATGTTGTTTGCATATTTGGGGGGTGTTTGTGTATATACATATGAGAACACACACCCTACCTTCTGCTCAGCTGAATCCTCCTCCCCTAATTCATTCATGGATGAAAAGGTTACATAGATTTTTGAGGGTGTTTTGTTTAGTTTTTTGCTTCCAGTGACCTTCCTAGAAAGAAAGGCTAAAGGAGTGTTGCAGGAAAAGCAGTGTTTGTGAGAAGTTTAGTTACCCTTAAGTACCATTCCCAGTTCCTAAGACGCAGAAGGAACTGGTATGTAAAGGTCAGGCGTCACCAGTGTGGTTCACGTTAACAGGACGTGACAGATGTTGTGTTATAAACAGAGTAGCAGCTCCTTGTCTTGTTAGAAATCTTCTTAGAAGTAATAACTTCTTATGCCGCAGCTTGGTAAACCTGAAGAGTGTTTTTGGATCATTACATTAAGCCTTACAGATAAGGAAGCTCAGCCTGAAACTTCGAAGTCACTTACTATGGGTGAAATGCGTAGAATTCTGTCTGTGCTTCTATTGATTATCTTAATTGCCTCGTGGTTGTCAGGTTTTTCACATTACCATTGCTATCTTTATGACTGTTTAATACAATACAGAATCTGTGTTAATAAATAAAACATTGCCTGTAAATGGAGATGCTGGAAAAGTAACTCTTTCTTTTCTTCTATTTTTTCAGCGGAACCCCTGCCTTTAATGGACTTGTGCCGAAGATCAATTCGTTTTGCTCTTGGCAGAGACCGCCTGCATGATATAGAAATTCTACCTTTGCCTCTGTCTCTGAAAAATTATTTACAGTACCAATAAGACATCTTAGAAACCTCTGGCCTCACATTGGACTACATCAATGCAAATGGCAGAAAATTGTTTACAGCAAAATATAAATCTTCGTGATGGACACTTAAGTGTTATTTAATTTTTAATATATATTTTTTTTCTGAACCAGTGAAAGCAGATCACTGTGGGGGACTACTAAAGAATGTGAAAACATTGATTTGATCGAGATTTGTGTATTTGTTGCCTGTTGTGTTTACAGTCCTGAAGGCCATTATTCTCATCTCTCATATATTGGTTTATCATTGTTGCCTCTAGTAAATGCCAATAGAAAATCTGAACTGCAAGATCCAGTCACGCAGAACAGAGCATTCTTCAATAATATGATTTTTTTTTCTCTCTCTTCTACACCTCACCCCAATAGATAAAAATAAATCAGCAAAGGAAAAATCTTGACAATAAACTTTTGAAAAATATTTAAACCTTACTTTTGGTATCTAGAGTTGTTGAGAGCTTTGAGTGCTCAGCACTCAGTGTAATCAGGCCTATAATATCTAAAAGTTCTAACGTTTAGAAAAGCAGATTATTGTCTAGAAGAAGAGTATGTGATTTGAAAACACGAGAGGAAAAAACTGGTTTATGTGTCAGGAAGATCAGTTTTTGGACATGGTAACAGTAAGATACAGTCCGTTGTTTTCAAGACCAAATCTAGTCCCTCCAAAGTTCTGCAGTTTATAACAAAGTGTTCGCTATCCCAAGAATTTAGGATATTCGTATTTTAGAAAGCTTGTCACTTTTTTATTTGAACAAATTTATAATTTTTATGTGGTATGAACTCTAAGTACTTGGTTCTCTTTTTAATGTATGTGTGGTTATAATGTTTATTTATCTGTTTAGAGTCTGTGGAGTTCTCATTTAACTGTTTCCCATCTTGGGGTGGCTGATTTTGTTTTTTTCCCCAACTCCACCTGAAATGTATTAATTTTTCAGGCTCGTCCCATTTTTTAAGATGCTGCTTTCTATTTGCATTTCTTACATGTTTCAAGTTATCTGCCTGATCAGTTATCTAGTTTTTAAACTGGAAGTTGTTGTTTTGGCAGGATGTCAAATGTTTAGACTGAGCTGCCTTCAGCATATTTTAATGTGAATTTACTGATGAATGAGGAGAAAATTTCTAATAAAGTCTACTGTCCAAAATAAAAGTCATGTCTCCTTTGATGAAGTGTTAAGTAACGTAGCGCTGTGTACAGAGGTGAAGTTCAGTTCCTCCCGCAGCATTGCGAATGTTTCTGTTCAGCACTTCAGAATTGCTGCTCTGGGTTCACGTGCGAGAGACATCGCAGGCAATGTCATGTCCTGCTCCTGATTTGTCCCACTCACTCTGAATCTAGCTGTACTCCTGCTTTTAATGCAATTCTGGACAGATTCCTCTAAACAAAACCTCAGTTTTGTGCGAAATTGCGCTTTGAGACTCCGTGCTTTTGAGGGAGGTTGAAGTTTGACCACTGTGCGCTGATGATACAGGCAAACCCACCGAACCGCAGATGGTTGCCCCTCTCTTAGTCACCTCAAGGAACAGAATTACAGTTTCAGTCAGAAAAGAGAAACATGAGATAAACGAGATCCAACAGCACGAGCAAGAGTGGAAGCAACAGGGGCACGGTAACACAGGGACATCAAAAATTAAATTACAAGTATTTCCTTCTCTGGGCTTAACTATGTAAGTTGATGATTCTTCAACATCAACTTACTTTTGGGCTTTCTTTCACTTAAGGTGAAAGGTACATACCGTGTTCCTTACTTTAGCCTTGCAAAGGGGAAGAATTACAGCTGTGATCGGTTTCTCTTACTTTTCCCATTTGCTTTGTTTAATTTAAACTTTTTTTCTCAATAGGTACATAGAAAGAAGCAGATATAAATATATAATAACTCATCCAAAAGGAAAAATATAGCTGTGTCAAGTCATCTTTCATACGCAAGGTAAGCAGCTGTTCAGGAGTGGCACAGTAATCCCCGTAGACCTTATTTTTCCACGGCTGAAGTCCGTGTTAGGTAAGCATTTCCTGAAACCAGTGTTTTACTGTGCGTAACTGGACTTCATGTTCCTTTGAATAACTGCAGTAACACGACTGTTAGGTGTTGAATTCTCTGTTCTTTAGCTTGACCCAGGCTGACAACTTTTTAATGGGACAGTAAAGTGGGAACTGATATCATGAGACAAATTAATGATGCAGGGTCCTCTGTATGTTAATTACCTGTAATTATTTACAGTTGGATTGGAATTTCAGTTGGTGCCCCTTCTGTGATGATTCCTCTAAACCAAACGTCCTCATTTTAACTTTCAAACATTTTTTCTAATAGTTAGCTGGCTTCCTGGAGTGCTAGTTTTACAGGAATGATAGTTTTATTCTTTTTACTGTTCCTGAATTATGTGTTGTGATGCTGTGGGTGGTAGACACACCCCTTCGTGTGGGATTAGGGCCCTGTTTTCAAGGGTCAAGGTCTTTTTGATACAGTTTTCTCGGTCCACAGAAGTCTTGTAAGGAGAATGTACCATGGAGGGTATTAAGGATACTTCAGTGTTCTGTTAACCATCCCTTTGCAAATAGATTCTCTTCCAAGAGGGCTTATAGGGAAACCAGAGTGCCTGTCTGCATTGCTAAGAATAAGTCGAGCATTGAGACTAAGCAAGTAGCCTGAGGACCTCCTCCCAAAATGTACCAAAACAAGAGTCTCCTCTCCGTTGCTGAACTCTAGCCTGGGTGGTGTGTTCCTCACATCGATTCTCAAGGCTTGCTTTACCGGAATTGCAGATTGTTTACTGTCTGCTTCAGGAGTGAATTGAGCAATAATTTACAAGGTGGCAATGCATTGGCTTTTGCCCAAAAGAGAGGTCAAACACTAAGTTATGATCATTCTTCAACCAATGCAGTTGGAACTTCTCAGTCTCTCTATCCTGGAAGCCTAAATGCAGCAAGATGCCTACCCAGAAGTCCACTCCCAGGCATATCTAACAGAGAGGATGATTGCTTACTGCAAAGCTGTACTACTACGTGGCTTGCAGTAAGATCTTTATTGCATCTGTATTTTTAGATTCCAGCCACTTTTGGCTTTCAACACACGAAGAAACATAGACAATAGATGTGACGGTTTTCAGCCTTTGTGTCCCTGTGTCTGAGCAAAAGGACTCTGGCTTTTCTAGATGTAATCTGGCAGTGTTCCCGTGGCTGGTAAACTCAGGCTAATAGAAACTCCTTGAAGCAAAACACATGAGTCTTTATTGTAGTATTTAAAGGAAAAGGCCACATGCCTGGGAGCTGCAGCCAAATCACAACCTTTGTGATGGGTGCGTGCTGATTAGTAGGTTGCAATAGAAAGTGTTTCACCTACTCTTTGGGATTTTGATCTCTAATATGGCCCCTTCCTAGGAAGTATTGAAGGTGCAGAATCCCTTCTGTTAGAACTGTGGTTAAGACTTGTGGATTCATGCATCATAGCTTCTCTTCATTATTTTCACAGTATTCATCCTTCTGCAGCTCTTGTGAGGGAGGGGGCTTGATTTGTCCACCCAGAGGTGCTGCTGTTGTGATCACGATTTGCAAGTGCTATAACCTCAGTGACACTCTTAGTTTTTAGATTTACTAAAGCTGTTGTTTTATAACACCTAAATTTGGGGTCAAAGTTGAGAACCGATTGTCCTTTGGTATAGGAGCTGTCACACGCGTGTCCCTACTACTGGGCTGACAAAGTCAGTGCTATGAAGGCTTTATTTCTGCTTCAGATTGGACCAAGGGAACCGTATTGAAATGTCTGCATTCTCATCCAGAGGTAACGTAATACAATCTGACGAGAGACTGTGAAGTCTTGTTTTAGACTTCACGTGTAGTCTTTCTGGTGTTTGAGTTTTTATCTAAGCAGATTGACTCAAACTGTTCCTGTTGAGGTAGGATCTAACTTTGCAAGTTTCTCAGTGTTCACTTGAAGCTGGGAAAAACTGTTACAGAAGCAGATATGTACGAATCATTTGAGTGTTTCTCATAGTTATAAAAGAGCAGCAAGCCAAAAATGCTATAAAATTTCCTTCTCATTTCCATTACAGTTGGTATTGTTAAACTATAACCATATGTTCTCACGTCAGTCAGCGGCAATCGCTACGCAGCAGGCTTTGTATGGGATCCAGCAGTACTCATTCAGGTACAATTCCCACTGACATCAGCGGGAGATCTGCCTGAGTCAGCACTGCTGCTTTCGGTTCCCATGTAAAGATCTCCAAACATTTCCAATACATTGTATTGAGCCATACTTTATTATATGTAAGCAATGTCAAGCAGATGGTTTCTGCAGCAGTTTTTGTAATTTGGCAAAACGTGCTGGCAAGCGTAGTTAGGTAAATGTTGAGAAAGTTGAACGAAAAAATGCGTCTAGTTGAGGCTGAGAGTGATATTCAAAGGGGAAGCTAGACTTTTTGGCTCCTTGATGGTGATTTTCAAAAGCTTTTTAGTTTATAAACCTTTAAAATCTCACAGTGCTTTTTATTCTGTATGCTTAAAGGAATGTAGGATCTTTATTCATTCCTGTTTATCTCACAAAAGAATGTCTGGTGATCATGAAGTGGAAATCCTTTGTTTGCTTGATTGAAAAAGACACCAAAAAGCCTCCTTCCTCCTTGGGAAATGTTCTCTATAGACATAAAGCCATGAGAAATATACAACACACATCAGCCTGAATGTGCCCCCCCCCTTTTTTTTAAAAAAAAAAAAAAGAGATTGCAGCTGTTCCTTTAGAGAATGCAGTGCATTCTGCTGGCAGTGTCTAACATAAAAAAGTTTTGAAGCATCTGCTACAAAGCAGAACACCCTACTGAAGGTATATCAAAGCAAATTTGAATGTACCATGATGGAGGCAGAGAACAAAGGACCAGAGCTCTAGAGAGCAGCATTTCCCTAAGGGATTACCTTCTTTTCTTTCTTTAGCCCCACTATAGAGTACAAGTAGATTCAAGGGGGAAGAAAAAAAGAAAAGTTGTTCATGCTTCCACCTCCACCAGGGGTTTAGTGTTGACATTTAAGCAATAGCTTCTTTTTCCCTGCTAAACTGTTGTTGCATAGCCCTAACATCCCAAAGCTCTGCCACTGACTCTGTGGGCTTCAAAAGCCTCTGAAGGACTTTGGACTCTGCAGTGGTATGAAGTAGCACCTTGTTCCTCATGTTGTCCCATTGGAACTTAAGGAATTAACTTCTAGGCAAAGAGGACAGCTGCTCTGTCATTATTGCTGTGGCTGTAGTAACATATGGGGGTACTGAAACCAGCCAAATAGAAGCCCAGTAACGGGCAGAGCAGAGTTCAGCATGGGGTGGTTCACCGTGCCAAGCAGCAGTGAGACAGCAGTGTCGGCAGATCTGAAGCAATTAATAAATGAGCTTAAAAGGGTCTACATTTCAATTTGGAGATGTTTTTGCCAATCCTTTTTAAAATAGGTGTCAGAATCAGATACTTCTGGTTTAATTTGTGTCACTGTGAAAATTTGTAAATTATATAGCCTATAATCTCTCCAGGTGACAGTAGATGTAAAAGTAGAGCTCAAGTTTTTAATAACTTTTAACATATTAGGGGGTACTTACAGTTGAGACAGCTACGTTCTTGGATTTTAATATATTGTTTCTCTGTCTTTTGCGAGCTACAGCACAAAACGCAGGTGTCTTCGGACTACTAAGGGAAAGCAAAACACAAAAATGAGCTGATGTTTCTGGCAGTCCTCAGGTACAAGGAATTCTACTGGCAGTTTCAAAGACTAGTCATAAGCCATCATTATAGAGGCACTTAGTTGAGGTCAGCATCTGTTCAGTGGTGTCTGGATCAGTTCCCTCCATATTTATTTATTTTTTTAAAAGAAAAAGGTATTAATTAAGGTTGTTCAAATTGCAAGCTCCACTTGAAAATGCAGTCTTTTAATGCATAAAATGTCCATATTAACTTAAGACTTTATTAACAGAGACACAAGTAACTGCTGCACACATACCTGGGAAACTAATGCATGTTTTTAATAGCAAAATACTTCAGTCTTTTTTCTTTTCACTAAGAAAATCAGTTTGGCAAATGCATCGCTTCTCATGTAGCAAAAATGTGAAGATCTCTAAGGCATGGGGCCAGAATTTCAAAATACATATTTGGAAGTGAATTCTCAAGCACAGTAGAGGTGCCTGGGGCATTTTGTGGACTGGAGTTTTACCATATCATTTTTGCATATCATTCTTGTGAATTAATAGGATATGGATCCTCCTGAGCTAAGTATTCTATCAGGGCTTGTTTAAATATGGAACAAACCAAAAACAAACTCCCCCCCAAATTAAGCTACCCGGGTAAACACAGACCGGCATCAGGTGTTGCTGCTATTAAATGGTTTCCCAAGTCCTACCATCTAATTGCATAAATAAAACCTCCATTGGAAAAAGCCCTCTAAAAAAGGAAAGGAGGTTTTGAGCATTAAACTGGCCTCCAGAAGATATAGGTTGAAATCCAGGTTCAGCCAGAAACTTATCACCTTGTTGATTTGATGTTTTGGGATTTTCTGTGTTTGGTTTTTTTTCTCCCCTCATCATTTCCTTATGTACATCCAAACCAGCAGTCGTTTTTTTTCCATCTTTTATAGTAGTGTCTCTATAGGTTCTAATTCCGTTGTAGGACTGTTGTTTTATATCTACTGTTTTATATATAATGCTCTAAGTACTTCTGTGGTGCTTCTCTAAGTACATTCTGGAAAACATCTCCAGTTGTGTAGTCACGGGTACCAAATAGCTACAAACATGCTGGTTTGTTTGTGGCTGGCATAGCAGAACAAGGACTCCTCTTTCCATGACAGTTGTTACTTAGGAGCAGGCTCATTGCTAGTCTTGGCTAACTTAACTAAATTAAGAACTCGTTAAACTTGATTCTGCTACATAGAAATTTTAGAGTCAGTAAGTATATTGGTTCTGTGCCCTATTACAACTTTTTGCATTCCTAAACCACCAGCAATTCCGCTGTTCTCTGATGAACCTGCCTTTCCCCTCTCTAAGAAGAACTCATGACTTCCTGAGTTTCTTCTTTTTAATATTCTTCCCTCTCCATAGTTGCAGGTACAAACTTCTTTGATGATGTAATGGATTAACTTGAGTGAGTTAAACTTGTATCACTAGTTTCAAGTTATATTTTGCTTTGGGGATGAAAGCTTCAGCCTGCATATCCTGAAAGCTGGTCTGGCTTTTAGACTATAGCATTAGTCTCTTTAAAGATACTATCTTTTCTGTGAATTCACTGCTGTTTAAATCCTGCAGTAATCATGCCTGCATTCACACCATCACTTCAGAGAAGATAACTAAAAAGAGCAGATGTCATATATTTAATCAAGATCTTTCCCTTTCATGATTTTCCTGTTTAAAAAAGAGGAAGATCAATGAGTTCTGAGAATTTCAATTCTCTGCTGTTTGCACAGAGCTCCCTTTTGAATGTTTTCTGAGGCCTACGCATACTCTGCTGTCATGGAAAAACATGGTAGGAGCTTGCTATGAATTTCTATAATGGAGTAAAAAGAAGAAAAAAGATTGCCAAAGCTCTGTCTGAAATACAATAGAGAGGAGGAAGAAGCAGACAATGCAAAATTGTTCCTCTTCTATTTTTACCAGTTAGAAGGCTAATAGTGAACTTACAATTTGAGTGCAATAGCTGTATTTTCTATTCTGCCAGCCATCCCATCCAAGCACTTCCAGTCTGCTTGTCACACAGCTCCCTGCTTTGCCCACAGATTTAAAACCCGTCAGTTAAAGGCACTTTTCTACATAGCAGTCAGTCTTGTTCCCAGTAAAGCACAGTCCGAACTCCTGGCTTTCCGTGGCCTGTGTAGGGCTGTGACTATGTTTCTTGGCTGAAAGCTCTCTCTGTTGGACTGCAATGGGAATGGGAGCCCTGTGCCTACAGGTCCTTGTGAGTAGAGGCAATTTCTAACTCCACGAAGTCTCCAGAATCTGTTACAGGAGTTCATCTGATAGGTACTTCTAGATTTATGGTTGTTCATTAGAACATACGACACTGAAAGCAGCCTTTCCATGAGTCTAGCAAGGGCTCCTAAAAAGTTACTCCTCACTTCGTGTAGCACAAAAGTAGTATAGAGACAGACAAAAAAAATGAAAACTAGGTTTATTTCTAGGCCTTACTTTCCTTCCCATCATCAACTATGAAGAGGGTTTTGGGTTTTTTTATAATTTAGGCTGGAGTGTTTAAGATGCCCTAATATTTGCCTATCAAACCTTTTATTTCCAATTGCACATTTTTTTTCACTTTTCTTTATCCAACATCTTAGCTTTTAGTCAGAAACTGTCTCCTGGCACAGAAGTATGCCCTCTGTGTTCCTCTCTTATTCTGTCAGTTCCTGGAATTTATAAGTTATTTCACAATGATTTGTTTTCTTTTGTTCTGGAGAAACTCATTTGCTCTAATCCTCTTCTGCAAGAAACCAGTACAAAACTGTTGCCTTCAGGCTTATCTGGAAGTGCTACTCCCTCTATTAGCAGATGAGGTGTGGAATGGTAAGGGGAATGCAAATAAACCAGGATTTATAAATTACAGAGATGGGTTCTTCAAATCACAAAACTGACATGTCTTGGCAGGCTAAGTTGGATCAAAAGTCCAGTTTCACCCTTAATAGGAATTGCTAAGAAGAAATGCATGGGAAAAACCAGTTCCAGCACACGTCTCTGAGTTCCTTGGTCAAACTTAAAGCAGATTTTCGGCTGTCAGTCGTTCCTAACTCAAGAAATTCTAGGCAAGAGAAGCTGCTCTTGGCCACCTGTGGCTCTCCCAAGGTCCCCGTGCCAGATGTTTGCTCTGTCTCTGCTGCAAGCAGAACAAGGAGGTCCCAGAACATCGTTATCTGCAATACGCATTAAGCAATGCAAAGAAAATTTGTGTTTCTTTGGCAAGCTGTTAAAAGCTGTGCTGCTTGCCCTTGCTGGTGAAGGGAGGGAAAATGATGAAGGAAGATTTTCTTGAGAACAGTTTTTTTCCATAGAACCCACATGGGAGAAGAAGAGGGAAAGAAATCAGATGTTTTCACAGCTTTTTAAGTCCAGAAGAAAGTGTTAGCTCATTTAATCTAATAATTTTATAAAGAAGTTAATAACATCTCACTTTAGCAAGTCCAAAGCCTTCTGTTGGACCATGATGCTTAGCTAGAAGACAATAAATGTGTTTCTCATTCACCATTTCTTATTATAGCTTGTTCCAGTTGTGCATAACAACAACAATTACTGCTGAGAATTAAGGCACTTTCCCCCACCTAAAATTACCTACCTTGAGCTGCTAGCCACTGGTGCTTCTTTTTGTATGAAATTAAAGAATGATGTAGCACTAGTATTGTCTTCCCAGGCTGATATGTACACATTGTAAACTTGATCATCTTTTGGTGATCTAACCATACATTTAAGTCTTAAATTGTAAGCAAACATCTAACTTTTGGTAAAGGACATGTCTCTTCCCATGTACTGGATTCTACCTTCTCTTAAAACTGGTTTTGTGAGTCAGTGGTCTACAACCAGGTAAAAATATTCTTTATGTCCCTGTCTTCCACTTGATTATTGATGTGAGGAACAGTTTATCCTTCTCACTTTCTTTTCTTCTTTGTTTCATTTGCCATGGCACTGCTTTGAAAACCATATTTTAGCTGCATGTCTATTGCGTCCCTTGTGTTTTTAGGCAGCTACTTCTTGAAATAGTCTCTCCTCTCATAATTAAAACCTGATGTCTTGTTATTTGATACCTAACTTTGTTTGGCTTTTCATCAGCATTGTGTTTGAATGGGTCCAGTTCTTCAAGTAATCCAAATTTTTCTGTACAACTGCCTTGTTCTCCCTCATTATCTATCACCCCATCAGTTCTTTTGCAGTCTGTAAATTTGATAAATTGTGATTTGATAGTTGTAACCAAATCACCAAGGAAACTTCAGACAGCACCGAACCCAACTGGAAATACTTCTCAGTAATGATCGCCTGTGGATAACCTCTTCAGGAGTTGTCAGACAGCCAGTGCTTATCCACTCGATGTGCACTTTGCTGAGGGTGCCGTTGTTTTCTAAAATAAGGCATCAGGTGCTAGGTCAAATTATTCACTAAAGTAAAAATAGTGCTTTCTCTTTTGCAGCTTAAAATGAAGTTCAAAAGAAGTATGTGGGGGAGAGGTGGAGGAGACTGGCAAATAAAAGTGCGTAGTTGAGGAAGGGGGTACCAAAAGAGAAAAGGTAGTGAGGAAAAAAAAGAGAAGAGGAACTTTGTTACCAAGTAGAAGAATGCTAAAGTCTCCTGCTGACCCAATGAATTACTGCAGTCATTATGACAGTCTCTGAAAAATACTGATCAGGTTCTTCAGGGCTAAATGGCAAATTTAAAATGTTGGTTTCCTAGCAGTTTGTTTTTCACAAATTTTCTTTTTATTTCAATCGCGATATGCTGTTACTGTGTACTCTCCAGTTGTTGATTGCATTGATTTATTTCTATTCCTATGTGTGTTTTCTGACTAAAACATTGAGGCATTGTCAATTCACTTCCGTTTGACTATATTTCATGAGTATATTTACAAGCACTACACCAGAAAGCTAGTATTAGTACTCTAATTTTGTCCCATCTTTCTCATGTCTTATATTACCAAATCTGTAAAGGGTGTTGCAGGTTGGAAGGATGATTGTAAAGACTTAAAGCGTTACAAGTGGTTGCCTCAAAAGAGAGAGTGCTGAACTGAAGAGCAGCTCCTGCAGTGCATGACATAGAGAGAACATAATCGCTTGCTGAAAACACAATGAGGCAAGTTTGCTTCCTCGTTCTGCCACACACTTTTTGTACCTGGCTCAAGCCTGTACCTTGGCTGTCCTGCTTTTAGAAGTGTTTGTATACAGTCACTATTTCCAAGGAATTAATAGGTGAAAATACTTTTTCTAAAGGTATACCAACCTTTGGGGCCCCAAAAGTACTTTAAAAGATAAAAGGATGGCTGGTGAACGTGATAATGAGGTACTTGAGGTTACAAAGTACTGCTGGGGTAGCTTCCATTAAGCATCAGTTTCTTGTTCCTACCGAGGCTGATCCTACCATACTAATGCATTTATAGTAATGCCACTGTACCAAGATACTATGTGAGTTTACTGGTAGGATGCTATGACTGACTTGTGTGCACACAGGTTCTCTGGAGATGCCTAGTTCTTACAGCTTGGCAGCCTGTTCAGGAAGGAAGGTTGTATGTTTTAGCACCTTGGCAGGGTTACCCGATGCTTTGTTAGCCACACAAATTGAAAAGACGCTTGGCCAGATGAAGGCTGGCTCAGCCCAGGCGATGAGGGAGGGCTCGGGGAGCAATGCTTCGTGAATCACTGCACACCAGCTGGCTGCAAGCTTGCTGGCAAGCACTCATTCCTGCCTGCCACCGTGGGAGGCAGGAGGAGACCGAGGTGGGCTTGTGTTCATACACCTCCCACAGCAGCTACAAGCGAAGCTTGCCTCTGAAAGATATTGGTTGCTCCCTGCCCTCCTGTGTTAGCACTCTCAAGTTATGATTTAATTTCTGTCCAGTCAGATATAACTGCTATCTGAAATAGATAAGGAAATGCAAAACTAAACAAAACCCATCATTATCCTTACTTCCTCTGAAAGAGACTGTTCTTCAACTCTTTGGGGATAAGCTTAAAAACTACATCTGCCTTTTCTGTCTTGAAGTTTCTGCTTTTTATATTTTGTTTCTTTCACTTGGTGATACCAAAAAATGACTCAGGTGTCGCAGGTCACTGGGTGAAGCCCTCAGCTATCTTGGCACCACCCCATAAATTTAAGAAGCTCCATGTCTGGTGAATTTTTGGTTTCTGTATCCATGTCATATAGCAAAATGCCATTAAAACTAAAACCTGTGCTTGTTTCAAAGCTTACAAAATGCATTCATATTCAGTCTATGCTCCCTTTGTTTCTAGGCCCACGAGTGACTGTTCTTCTCTGTCATTTGCCCTTGGTGTGGTTACAGATAGCAGCCCCATCCCCTTGCCAGGACACTGTTTTGCCCTCAGGCCATGTTGTTCTGGTGTCCTCCCTGAGCCAGGCAGCCTGTTCCCCTCACCGCCCTTTCCTGGGCACAGGCAGCCACGGCTGAGGATAGTGCTCTGGGTGAAGTCCCATGAGGACTCTACACAACCCCATTTCTAGGTCTATTTTCAGATTGTACTTGCCTTATGCACAGGTCTGTTATGCTGGCAACTCATGATCGCAAAGGTGAGCTGTTCCTTGCGCCCTTTTCCCCTTGGGTATATTTCTAGACTACAAAATACAGAGTCAAGGACTATTTGTTAGTCCTAAGGCAGAGCGACACAGACTGGCCAGGATCAAACTGTACAGCAGCCATGTCTGCCTGGGCTTTTCAGTTGAAAATGTGTGAAATGATGAGAAGCCATAGCTTGACACCGGAGGCACCCAGCTGCTGGGGTGACCTGGTCTGGAGGAGCCAGAGCCGCAGTGGCCTTGTCCCCTGCCCGCTGGAGCCAGCTCTGGTGTGGCTGCCTCCCGAACCCAGCCCTGGCCCTGTCTGAGGAAAGCTGTGCCTGGGAACTTCCTGACAAATAAATCCTCATCTTCAGAGGTATTAGTGAGGGGGAGGCTCTGTGGTAGTGACTAAATCGCAATGGAGTTTCACACTGAGGGCAGGGCAAAGATAATCAAGGGACTGGAGCACGTCTCTTATGAGGAAAGGCTGGGAGGCCTGTGTGTGTTCAGCCTGGAGAAGAGAAGACTGAGGGGGGATCTCATCAATGCCTATCAATATCTGAAGGATGGGTGTCAAGAGGATGGGGCCAGACTCTTTTCAGTGGTGCCTGGCATCGGGACAAGGGGCAACAGACACAAGCTGGAACATAGGAAGTTCCGTCTGAACATGAGGAAAAACTTCTTTACTTTGAGGGTGGCAGAGCCCTGGAAGAGGCTGCCCAGAGAGGCTGTGGAGTCTCTTTCTTTGGAGATATTCAAACCCCACCTGGATGCTTTCCTGTCCAGCCTGCCCGGACAGGGGGTTTGGACTACATGATCTCCAAAGGTCCCTTCCAACCCCTACCATTCTGTAATGCTGTGAAGGTAGGCTGTATAGATTCAGTCTGTAGATGCTCAAATTTAGGAAAGGGGGTTAAATGGATTCCCCCCCACCTCAGCAGCTCCCCACCTGCCGGCAGAGCCTGCCCAGCTGCCTGCTGTGGCAGGGCACTGGCGCTTCCCCACATGGCCTGCTGGGCCAGTAACGGCGGGGGATCGTCGTCCCCGGCCTGGCCGGCGCCCAGGTGGTAGACATGTTTGTGGGGTGGCAGGCCACGGGGCTGCAGGCCAGGGCTCAAATGAGCTTTGTCCTTGCTTGAGGGGGGGTTGTTTTTCCTCCAGAGGAGGGAAAGCTGGTGGACATTCAGTCGTATGTGGGGATGGGAGGAGGCAGCCCAGACAGTATTGGAAAAGAAGTGGGCCTGGGCCTGAATCTTGCAAAACACAAACCCCCAGTCGGGGGGAGCCCCTCAGAAGTGCCAGATGGCACCAGAGGGGCAGTGAGAGTGGAACACACTTGCCAGGGAGGGAAATGCAGCTTTTAAGGTGGAGAAATACATGGTTTCCCAGTGAAGAGTAATGCAGCAGATACTCCTGAGGTAAGAATGGGCCGGGATTCTCCTCAGGGCGGCGGTGGTGGTGCCAGTGAGCTGAGAGGCCTCTCAAACCCGAAAGGCTGAGCCGGGGGGGCACAGACACCCCTGTAACATGCTTGGTGACGTTTGGCCTCCCTGGCTGACTGTGTGAGCTTGACCCTGAACCACGGGAAGCGTTTGGCTGAGCAATGGCTCAAGCGGCATAAACTGCTTTTAAGTTTTGGGTGTAATTTGTCCCTTCAGTCTGGTCACCCTTGTCAGATGTAAGTCAAAACCAAAGCGGGGATTCTAAAGCCAGTCTGTACCCCTCAGCTCAGGCCAGGCACAGTTTTCATCTGTCGTTTTCCACAGCTGTATTTAATTTCCCTGCTCAGCTTCTTCTGGACTTTACTGCAAAGTAGGGGAAAGGGAAATGGGGCAATTGTTTCGGTATACTTCATGTTATTGCTATATTTTTCTGGTGTGTCTGTAGGTACGTATATAAAGTCAGGAATCCAACTTGGATTGTGTCCAGTGGCATTGTCTTCAGGCCTTTTTTTTTCCTGAGTGAAATCATGAGTTGCTGTTAAATAATTCAAACTTTATTCAAATTGATCCATTTTAGTGTGTAAGACCTGAAGAGATTGTATGATATGGCAAGGGGCTACGAGCTCATCAGTTACTACAGAGGGGAGATACCCAGTGTTGGCGCACAGCATCAGCTGTCAGCAATTCTAATAACCCAGCACAGCCCACTCAGGCAGACTGACAAATATTTGGGGTTTTCTTCTTATTTTCTTTTTTTTTTTTTTGCCTTACAGTGTCCTTTTCCAGTTTCACTTAAGAGGCTATGCTATGATAATTGTGTGTTATTAACTTTTGCCTAAATGCATCCGTATTCTGTATTTGGCTTCATGTTTTGCAACACCCTATTCATAAATTATTACATCGTGATTCATGTCCTGTTATGTCTGTTGCTTAATTAACTCCAAAGAGTGAAATATAGCATATATTTCGCACTTTTTGCACAGAAAGCATGTGAATGGACTGAGCTGCCTGTCTTGGAAGACTGCCTCCTGATGCCAGTGGCTTGCTGTGTGCTTCATTGCAGTTCTAGCTGGATGTTTCAGGTTTCTCATAATTCGGAGTAATAGGAAAGATTAGAAAAATGTGGTTATTCTATGATCTTACTTTCTAGGTTTACTGTCATAAATCACCTTAAGAGCCTGTAGCTGCTGCTGAAAAGGGCAATCCAATCTTTTCCTCTCATCCACAGGAATGACTGTGCGCTGCTTTCCCTGTGTTGGCGCTAGCAGTTGTGTGGCCATGCAGGCAGCAGAAGGGGAAGAAAACAAATGAACTTTCAGCTGTATCAGCAAGTTGGTCTGCCTTGCCACGTACCAATGATTGCTGGTGATGACACAAGAAAGGGCAGGAGCATACAGATATGAGTGTGACTTCAGATGGGTTTAAGTGGAAGATGAAACCACATCTTAAGCAGCATAAGGAGAGGAAGCATTCATCTTTTGTGCAGATATACTGTATCTTGAAAGAGACTTCTGTGTTGCTTTCATCTTTCTAGCCTAGGGACTAGTGCACCCAGCCATCTGTTACCACCTTTCTGCATGCAGTGCAATGCAATGCAACATCTCTTCCTCACTTTACCATTTTACTTTTTTTTTTTCCAAATTAGCTATTTGCAAATAAAAAACATTTTCTCAGTTTTCTTGTGCAATTTTTAGAGCTTCCTCTTGTGCTGCTTATCCCATATTCCTCAAAACAGCAGAGTAGTTACTTAGCAGGGGGAAGTGCACCAGCTGAGGAATTAGGAGATTGTATATGAGATCCTTTTGGCAACACTAGTGTTTTCATCCGAACGTGTTTTTGTTTTCTTTATGACTTCTGTTGATCTTAAAAGGTAGGTAGACAGCTGTTACTAGATTATGAATGGTAGCCCATTATGCCTGTTTCGGGCTTTCATGAATCAACTTTAGTGCAAGTACTTACTTATCTATTAGCTTGGTTGAAGTTTTCTTTTGATTTTTTTTTTTAAACTTGGTTTGCTCTGTGTTTCGGGTATTTATAGAATTCTCTGTTTCAGAAAGCTTTGTATTTTGGGGTTTTTTGCCCCCCCCCCCCCCCCCCCCCCCCGCAGTGTTATTGGAAAGCAACTCAAGATTACTGTTCTATGCAATTATTCTTATTAGAGCTGTGTAGGTCACAATACATTTTGTAGGTTTTCCTCAGTTCCAGACCCTTCTTCAGGAAGGTTTTATTTTCATTATTTTCTGAATAGTCACTTGCTATTGAATTCAGTGGGGGGGGGGGTTGGGGTGTGTGCTTGTTTGTTGTTAGGGGTTTTGGTTTTTTTTGTTTTTTGTTGTTTTAACAGTATCTGTCTCACTGACAAATTGATTTATAGTCCTTCTGCTTTTAGGGCGAAGTCCTATATAATCTAACAGAAAACCACAATCTTTCTCTGAATTTTCTTAAAGAAGCCTAAGGATTTTCTAATCCTCTCTTAAACACAGTATGTATTTGAGATACAGATGCAGAATCCATACTAAATGCTTCATATATGAAATACTGTAAGCAGCTAACATGGCCAGGGTGCCGTATGGTGCATCAGCGAGTGTTCTCTGATAAAATGTCTCTCTCCTAATGGGGATATTTTGCTTGAATGTTCAGGTAGTGTCTGTGATGATATGGATTCAGTTGAAAGACCACGTGGATTTTCACTATGTTTATTTTTGGCTTTGTTTTCCTTACACTGCCACTCAGCGGTCAGTAATGTTGTGTCATCAGGAGATTCTAGTTTCTGATAGCTGAAAAATTTCTATCCCAAATGTTCAGCTCTTTGTTTTGGGAGTTCCTGTTTCACGGTGGGATCACACTAGAACTAAATCTCAGCATTTGGAGTAAGCCTTGCTACATTGCCAGATGAAATCTTGTTTAACCACAAAGTTTTCAAGCAATACAATTGAATCCTGTGCCAAGAACTTGCTGTTCTGCTGTAGAGAAACAAGATTGCACTTCCATTTAGAGAAATGAGAACCGTGTATGAGCAAAAAAGTTTTGCTTCATTTCTTTTAATTATCTTCCAATTGATGTTGTATATGGTCTTGAGATCTTGTCCAACTGAGATAATTCATCTCTCCAAAGGCCAGTAAAGAAATGTGAGCATCTCAAGGGCAACTTATCCTAGCCTCAAGTCATTCCAGTGAAATGAAAAAGAAAGGTGTTTGGAAAGGGAAAGTAAACATTTTGATGTCCAAAAATATAGTCATGTAGTTTAGAATAGTGATATTTTAAAATCTAAAAGAATTCTAATTACATTTAGAGAATTGAATACATTTAAATGCAAAGTATTGTTTTACAGATAGTCTAATTTGTTCAATTGCAATGCTTTCTTAACTGTTTTAATTTTTTGATTAAACTCTTTGCAAAACGGTGAATGGCTTTGATCAGGTAACCATCTGGAAAATTTTGCTCCTCTTTGTTTTCCAGAACCATTTCATCTTCCATGTGCATTTGGTATGCAGCAGACTCTTTCACAGGATGCTGTGAAACAGATGCAGCAATTCAGTTTTAAGGGAACAATCACAAATGAGGCACAGTTCATCCTTTTCTGGGACTGAGAGATTAGTGGGACCTATCTGTGATTGGTTTTTGAGCTGAACATACCTATGTATTCTCCAGTACTTCTCTATGTTTATTTTTTGAGCTCTAAGCATATTGAGAGAGCTGCATTTTGTCATTTGAATTCCTGTTCTTTGGTTATCTACATCTCATGAAATAATTTTCCAACCGCTGATTGCATAATAGTGGCATCTTCCAGCATATAAATTATTAGGTGGGTAACTTGGATATCAAACATATGTCCTGCAATTAAGGATTCTTGTGGAAATAACTGCTTGTAAGTGCAGCAGACTCATCAGACTGGCACAAGAGTAGGGCATACAGCATGCATAGTCACCAATGAATTGTGTAAATTTTGCCGGTATTTTTCAATTAGGAAAGTTTACAGATGCTTGGAGATGAGAAAGTTTAATTTCTTTATGATAAAAGGTGCAGGAATGTTAAAACTGTTCTCTCCAGAGCTAAAGAGGCAGTTTGAATGCTTCCTTCTCACTACATGTCCTTTACTGGCTGCATTTCACTGCTGGACTTTGCAGAGTAGGGATGTGAAAGGCTCAATAAACAGATATTTGGGATGAAATCAGAAGGTAGCTTTCTGCCTGTGTCCTGACAGCTAGAAGCATCTGAGGCAAGGAAAGCAGCACAAAATTAAGGCAAATTTCTCTCCTTTCTCAAAGGAGAGAAATGTTTGGGAAAGCATAGTAAAAGTGATGGGCGTGAAGAACGACGATGACCACAGACTCTGATTTGGAAGAGAATACAGTTTGTTATAGAAAAAAATTGATGTTATTAGCCTTATTTACAGTGTCATCAGTGGAAAGGTGGATAAAAGAAGAAGAAATGATGGTACATTGAATTATACTGGCAGAGATACAGAGGAGGCAACACTTCGCAGTGGTATGTGCGAGTTTGAACTGCTTCGTGCTGCTGCCCTGCGGTGCTGACTTACTCACAACAGGAAGGATATTACCAGTGAGAGGCTGCGACGTTCAGCAGTTAGGACGAAACCCAGTCCCAAGGCATCAAGTTAAAGGAATGTTTAAAAGAAATGCTTCTTTTTTTTATCCCCCGCTAGACAATATTCATCAATGATAAACTGAAGGTTTATGTTTTGGAAGGAGGGGAGAAAGCAGGTGGGAGCAGATGGCTTGTGGTGGTTACCAATAGAAATGTGAGAGCTGGAATTAAATAAAAGACTTGGACTACATATTTCTATGCTGAAATAAATGAACTGAATAAGGCTGCAATTCAGCAAAAGCTTTTCAAAAGCTTCTCCAAATCCAGCCTTATTCAGCAACAGCATAATTTTTCAAAAATGCCATCCTGCAACTGAACAACACTCAGTTCTCTAAATTACTTGAGTGCTCTTGAAAATGTCACACCATAAGATGGAAGTACTGATTCAGGAAGACATCCCTAGTGAGGAAAGAGTTTAAACAAGGGTTTATGTCCATTTCTGAATTAGGACTGTTAATGTTGCTTCCATGACAAATTGATTTTCACAAAGCTTAAGAACATGTTTAAAGACAATTAAATGGTCTTTTGAATTAAGGCCTAGCTTAGCAGAAAGAAACAGCTGAATGAAGTATGATAAGTAACTGTAAACATCTAGAAATTGTTTTGGGAAGAACATGACTGGCAATCAGGAAGGTGGGTTTAAACTAAGCTGAAAAGGATTGTGATATCAAGAAGATATAAAAAAATGTGTTAATTCAAGCTTTTTTCTTTACCTTCTCTCATGTGTCATGAACAGCTGCAAAAAAAGATCACGAGATAGGAAATGCAGAGGTTCTGAAGACAAAGAGCAGTATGCATCTGTCCTTGGAAAATAAGCTTCTTGAGGCAGGAATAACTAACAGGGATGAGTGAGTAAGAGAGTGGTGGTGTTCAGTGTCTTATAATGCTGGTGGTGCTCTCCATTTAAAACTTTCTTGCCTATTAATCATCCAAATCAGTACAAGCTATCTTCTCTCAAATTTTAGGCTTTCACAGTTCATGAAAATGTGAAGTTAGTCAAGCAAAATAATTCTGTCACCACTCTGTAACAAATCTTTAAGGTTTATTGAACACAGTTGAAAATAGTCCAGGAGAACAGCTGCATAGGATTAATCATTCTCAGGGCAAAAGCTGAATTTTCCAGACCTTCACTGTCTCTCTTTTTCAAATGAAAAGTCCGTTCCTATTAAAAAGCTGAAACAAATGAACAATTAATTTTAGCAAATTTGTCTTCTTGACAAAACAATCAACTAACAAAAATCTCTGGCAACAAACAACAAAATTATGACCCTTTTGAGTGTGGGCTTTCATTAAATTACAGCCCCATCAGTGTGCCTTCTGGTGGCTGTTCAGTCCTCATGTGAAACTAGGTCTTTGTATGGCAGTTGGCTTCTTCAAGCCTACACGACTGGTTCCTCGTGTTGTACTTGGTGGCAACACCAGGCCTGAAGTGTGTGGGGATTGAAAGTGTCCCTGAAGCGGTCTGGAGCATAGTTGCATGGGGCTGTGTAAAAAGCATACGTTGTCACTACTTACCTTATATCAACTACATGAATTTAACAGATGTCTGCTGTCTGTCTCCTGGGTTACCAGTTGAGTATTTCTAAGTTCATAGACACGCCAAAAATAACAGAAGTTCCATTTTATTTTTATTTCATCTGTTTTTGTTTTCTTTAAGCAAAGGGAAGCAAATAAAGAGTTTATTTATTACATAAGGAAATAATCTGTTTGCAAAAACGCCATGGTCCAAATTACCCTCTGGCTTTACCATATCCACTCCAGGAGGAGGGTTTTCTGTCGGCTCATCCCCTGGCTGTAGCTGTAGCAATACTGGTCAACAGGAACACTGAAGTCTATGGGGCAAGAGCTGTCGTGTAAAGAAAGGTCTCTTTAATGAAACAGCAGACTTTGCTTTGTGGAAGCATTTTTCGAAGTCAGCAATTTCTCCCCATGTATTAACATCAATTACAGTTTCCATTTAAAATCTGGAAAATTCATTACTTTTTCTCCTTGTAAGAATGAAGCTTCTAATTCTGATCTTGCATGTGCCACTGGTTTTGTGGGAATGACTCCAGAACTAAGCGGTATAAGATCAGGCTGAGAACCCAGAGTGCTCTCGTACCATAGTTAACTTGGTCTGGAGCAATTTATACTTTTGCAGATAGCTGGTCTCTGAAGAAGCACAAAGGTCACCACTTGGCAAAGTTACTCTACTGATTTTTTCATCAGTAAAAATGAACAGTGGGTTTTTTTTTCCCTGAGAAACTGATGATGGGTGTGGTGTACCCGTAAGTTGAGATGGCAGAGGTACATCAAACTTTTCTGAGATTAGAGCTTTCTACGTGCATGATATCTAATGTTCATTTCATGGAAGCATATTCTTTTTGGAATACATTCATGAAGGTTATCTATTGAGGTACGCTGAATTTTCAACAAGTATGAGCTAGCAGTTTGGTGACGAGCAGAATGAGCAAGCATTTGGTGAGACATATTTTACTTGCAGTTCTCTGAATTCTAAGGATCTGATGAACCCGAAAGCACAGTGGTTCTAATTAAGAACTGCTTGGCTCTTGCTAGACAAACATTTTTTGGTGTTTGCTGTAAATAAATAGCTAAGGTGCCAGAACAAACCATCATGATCACCTGCTGGTGGCGTGGTCTATTATTCTGTACTGTAATTAATTTTACAGATATTCAAGATATTCAAACTAGAAATGTCTTTTTTTTTTTTTTTTTTTTTTTTTTTCTGAGTACGGGCCATAAGCCTGCAGTTCTTGGCTATATTCTTAATTGTTAATAATTGGATGTGATGGATTTTTCCAGCTTATTTCAAAGACCAGGAAAAAGAAAGATGTTTAAGTAAGAAAGCAGTGTGTGAGCATTGCTCAAACAAGCCTGCTAGACTTTTCCAATCGGAATCCAAGAACAGCTAGAGATCACATTAGAATAATTAAGCATCCTGCATGCCATCCCAGTGATTCTGTGATTCAGTAACCACAGTGCACCTGGCGCCAGACAGCGTCTGCATTTTCAGAGTGTTTCTCTGGGTAAGAATGATCCAGCTGTCAAACACTGAGTCTGGAGAACTAAAAGCTGAGCGTGATACAGATGTACGAAACTCTCTTGTTAGACTGTGTTTCTGAAAGAGCAAAGTTTAAAAGGAATTCATCAAAAAAACCCACTCTAATTTTTCAGGACAAAAATAAACGTAATTTTGGGTATAAGTCAAATAGTAAACAGGAGACAATCGCACATTTTTAGAAGTAAGGAACTGAGCTAAAACAGGGTTGCATGGAGCCACATGCAAACACATAAATTATTAAAAAGTGTTGCTGCTATTACTCAGATGCTCAGTAGGATGAATTAAAACTTGCCTGCAAGGAATTAGGCAGGAATCCTTTAACCCTACTACTGCTGTGTGTAAGCTGTGCTCAGCGCTTATGGCTTATCTATCTGGAAAAGGGATAGAGTGGGAGCTGCTGCATGAAGTTTACTTTGACAGGAGGTTGTTTACATCAATGAAAACAAATTATATCACTGTAATTGTTCTTTTTAAATCATTTACTCCAATGTTTTATGAAGAGCAATGTTCTGCTTTCCAGCATCAAGCCCTTTGTAGCCTGAATCTTGAGTAGTGTTATTCCACTATTATATACCCTGCAGTCCACCATCAAAATGGTGCCAGTAAAGAGTAAGGATCTTTCAGGTCAATTCATGTGAAAGAGTGACAAATACTAATGTTCATTCTGAAGTAGTAATTTTTTGTTTGTGGAACTGAAAGTACTTTTCAAGATAGTTCCATTTATATTATGTGGTTGGGGATATTGAGGCTAGTCAGCTTCCACAGGGTCACAACAGCAGGGCGAACCCAACAAAAATCTCTTGATAGATAGCTGTTTCCATGCAGTACTTAGTGCTGCACAGGGCACAGATCTCTATGCCTGAAAGGGGTGTTTCATGAACAATGGAGCACATTCATGTTCTTTTCAAAAAACATTTTATAGCCATAACAGTAAGACAAGAAGAGACCAAGAACTCTAGCATAAGGTAGTTGATAGGCAGGTTTCAGTTAAATTCCATTCCTCACTTATCGTTTATTCAAATAAAATCTTTGGCATTTAAAATAAGTGAGAGCTGGAAGAACTGCACTCAGAAGCAAATTAAAGTAAATTTCATTTAAAAGAGCACAGAACAAAACATTTTTTAAAGGCTATGCAGATAGGCAAACTATGCATTAATTTAAAGTTCTAATACATGCTAATAAGTTTTAAATGTTCATGACTTGGAGAGAGATTGCCTTAAATAATTTAGACTGGTGTTTGCTACTGGCTGTGCCAACAAAACTATAAATATATGCAAAATTCGATGCAGGTATAATAACCTTCATGTCTTACTATAAATCTATTTACATTCAAATAATTTAGGAGTTGTGGTGTTCGTAGTGTGCCTATAGAATAAATACTCAATACAAGGAGAGAAATAGCAGTGGCAGTATGAAATGGCAGATTTTTGTGTTAACCTTTCATAGGTGGAATATATATCTCTATATAATGGAGCCCTTATTCATCTCTGTATATGTTGTTCCTTGCCTTCACAAACCAGCCCTGGGGTTTTTTTTGTGAAAATGTGTTGAAGCTCTTTGCCTTGTTAGTTTGAAAGTGCTGCCTATTTGTGAAAAACTGAAAATACGAACATCCCCACCAGTATGATCAACAGGCTCACTTTGGCTCTCCAAAATACAGTCATTTACTCAGTTTGAGCCCTCTAGACTCTTCTTTTATCAATGGAAAAAGAAAGATAGTCTAAACGATGGTATCTTTCACATATCCTAGATAGCTATCTTAAAATATTAATGTTAGATTATTTTTCATTGTCTGATCCATATTAAATGACCACAGAGCAAAACGGTCATTGTCATTAAGTAGTTTGTAGTTAAGTGAGTACTAAGATTAAAATATGTTGCAGGATAGTTCCAATGAGCAGTATTTAGGTCTAGGTGCTGAGCATAGTTGTACCCTCCATCTTTACCCTTGAATTATACATTTAAATATATGACTGCAGTCTAAGATTGAGCCTTTGTAGTTTTAAGGATTCCTGTAGTGTCATTCATGTTAATAGGAATTTCTTGCCATCTTGTGTGACATCTGGACCAGATCCTTAATGGCCTGAGTCTGAAGGTATGGTACTTTTGCAAATAGCCTGCCACACGTTTCTGATGTGTGGGCTATATTTAAATATTTATTATATATATATAAAAATATATATTTTTTATGTATAAATATTTATTGGGCTTAAAGTTAGGGGATTTTGACATTTTTTATGTTAAGAGCTAAATACTTTGCTTGCACAGTAATGTCTCTGATATGACAGAGCAAGTTCCTAATACAGACTTCAGCAGGTGTGTTGTATATTCTGTTTGTGTAAATTGTACTGAGTAGATTCTTTAGGCACACAATTTGGTGGAAGAAGTTGAGGTAGAAAGCCTATGTGATCCCATGTTTCTGTGTAAATTAATTGTTGCCACTTTTCCCTTTATTTTTTCTTTTTGCATCTGGGCTATTATTTGAATCCTTGGTTTATGGTAGTTTTTATTTTCAGAGAGATGAGTGACTGCTAGAAGGCAAAGCTGGATTCATGATACCCAGCTTCAATTTCTCATTTTGCCACAGGTCTTCAACGCAACCTTGAGTGAAGTACATCTCGGATGTCCAAAGGTACTTCTGAGCAAATGAGCAAATTAAGATTAGTCATGATGTTCTCCACTTCCCTGTATTTCCCATTTATTCCAAGGAGGCTCTGAAGCTAAGTAAACAAAATAAAGACTTTGTGGTGCTTAGATATTGTTGTGAGGGGAATTACAAGAGTACTTGAGACAGGGAAATTGTAATTCCTTTCTAGACAGTCCTTCACACAGTCCCCATCACAATGTCATTGTGTGTAGCTAATGAGACTCCTGTAATGCAGAGCAGTCTGCTTCACCATTTAAAATTCGAGGACGTTCTTCAGCTGTAGCAGCATCACAAGCCATTGGAGCTGTTAGCAGCATTAGCAAAATGCCGCTTTCCTCACATCCAAAAAAAGCACATTGGCTATTAGCAACAGTGGGCCCACCTGCCAATTTAGTGCATAATCTTCTCAAGTTACTCACTCACTACATTTCAACATGATGATACACCACGGCAGAGATGACATCCAAGAAAATTGTATCCTTTGCCCAGGCTGTCAAGTGGAGACTGGGTATTTGTTATTGGGTAAGAGGGGACATGCTTATTTTTGTACCGTATTCCTGAGTAAATTCTATGAATTAATTTAAGTGATGGCTCAAATGTTACCTCAAGCAAGTGCTCTCTTCTGTGTCAAAGAATGTTGTAAATCAAACAAGGTATAAAAATTCAAGAGCTCTTGAGACCACTATACAACTGGTACAAAATAGAGTAGTAATAAGTAGGTGCTCTTACTGCAAATGTTTTCTGGTACCAGAAAATTAAGGTTTACTTTGAAGTGAATACTAGAGTGAATTAAGCAAAACTCTCTCCATTAAAGTTACAGTTAACAATGTAGTTGGTTTCTATTTTATCCATTTACAACCATAAATGAAAGAGTTACCAGCCCCGTCCATTATAAGGCTAGCATAGAAACGCTTATTAAACACAAGTAAATAATGATCTCCTACCTGATAATTAGAATCCAAAGGAACAGAGTATTGTAAGAAAAAAGGGGCAAATCAACAAGAGTTGAAGGAGGTAGAAAATAATGATTTTTAAAAAAAATTTCTCTTTCCTCCATTTCATTAGTTCCATTTCCCTATCATTACTATTTTCATCTAATGTGATAAAAATTATTTGAGGGTATCTGAGAGTCATACTCATGAGGTTTTGGTAATATGTTAATTTCCATAGTAATGTGCTTCATTTTTCTTTCTATATTACAGAATTAGGCTTCTGGTGGTCTCTGGAGAAAGACTTCAGAAATGGAAGTTGGAAATGAATCAACACTGCATCAGTCATGTTTTCCACTGCCGTGAGAGTAAAGCAGTTGTGGACTGGGCTCTGAGTTCCAATGCTGTAGGTACTTGTCTTAACACATGTAGATAAATCATGAGATCTCTGATGTACTTACAGGAAACGTCAAAAACACTAGCTGCATTAAGGTTTTGTTTCTAAAAGTGACAGGTTCGCTAAAGCATGATTTCTGTCCCTTGCCTTAGCTGCATTATATTTTTTCTAACAAGTGAAAAGAATACTATGTTGACTGCTAAGCACTGCTGGTTGGTGGTGTTAGACAATCAGCTCTATCACCAGTATTGCTTCTTTCCTCTCCTCCGTTTATCTGAGAAAGACTCCCATTTATGCTTACGTCTGTTGTCTGTGGTGACTGAACTGCTTACTGTCTGATTTGTTATTTTACCTTTTTATGATGCAGATGAGTTCATGGCTGTGTGATGTACCTGTGATATTTCCAAACAGCAAACATAGCACTTCATTTTGTAATAAATCATAAGGAGCGTGAAATTTGGTGAAAATAAACACAATAGCAGCTGCTATTCGATACTAACATTTACTTTCAAAGTAGTACGCAGATTTTGAAGCACTAGTGATGTGTTCAAATGTCCAATGAAAACATCTTGGGAATACCTATAAAGAGCTCAGTACAAACCTCATCTCACCACCCTCGTCTGCAATGGCACTGGGGAAGCGAAATGGAGTTTTTAACAAAAATTGTTGTATTTTTACAGCATTACAAAAGGAAAGGAGAATAACAGTAAATAATATGATGCCATTATATGAATGAGTGGTATGTGCTTTTCAGAAATACAGTGTTTTCGCTTGGTTTGAACCATTTTTTTTCTTCCAGCTACTTTAAGGTTGCAGTTAGGAATTTTCCTTATATGAGACTGTATTCCACAACAGTCCTGGTGAATAGCTAAAAACATGACTAAGATGCATAGTAATTTATGTGCCTTTCTGTGCACTCATAAGTTCCTGGCTCCTTTTTTCCTATAATATATTTATGCAACAAGTTGCTGTTATCCTTACAAAACTGCTCTTTTCTCCTACCTCATTAGATTGTCATAACTTTTTAAAAACCCGAGGAAAAGCTTTGACACATAGAGATGTGGGCACCTTGTCAGAAATAAAATCAATACACTAGAAAATGGTTTCATTGAGGAAATTTAATGTACAAAGTAATCGGGTTGTCCAGTTGTGTAGTCTTATAGCACAATGTATGTCTGTGGAAAGGGGGAAGTGCTAATGAGCAAATATATTTTCTCATGTCAGTGAATGGAGTATAACTCTTGCCTCAGCACAGCAGTAAAGAAAAATTACTAACTCAAACCCTCATTTTTATTTTTCTGGAATGGACACAGTGGACTATCTTGATGTATAGTATGGTTAATATTGTATTAGTGTTCAGGTTCGAGAAACTGGTAAAGTATGGCTCAAAGAGATAGGATGCAAACTCCATGTATTTCCTCCATAAGAGATCCCAAATTCCTAGCCTGAAGTTGGTGTGTGTTTTCAGATGTGATACCTTTTAGGGTTGCAAATTCGTAGCATAAAACCAAAACTGACCTAGTAATTAGTGGGAATATTTTTTTAATAGGTATTCGTTTATATGCTTGCATGCCTTGTTCATTTTAAGATAGGGCAATTAAGTTGTGAAGACCCCTGTTCACCTCAGCTGCTAGGGAAAGATATAATTTACCCAGCATTGTTCCTTTAGCCATTCCGCATCACATCTGTATTTGGGGTTGTCTTGTAAGTATGATTTCTTGGAAGTAACAACCTAGTTGTGTCTGGAATTTGTTGTGCCAGGAAGGACTCCTCACCGCCAACTGAGGCTGTACTAAACTGGCTGAAACATATTAGTTGCCACGTTTAAGGAAATGAATGTGGGAAAGGAGGTTGAACAGCAATCAGTTTGGTCAGGCTTTGCTTGCTATTTGGTCAAAAATCCAGTATATGTGTGCTTTACTGTATGTTCATGCAGTCTATGTCTATTATAGCCAACTAGTTTAGAGTTTGGGTTTTTTTAAATATATGTTTAAAGGCATATAATGGAGACATTAAAAAAATAAGAATGGTGCTGGTTTAATGGTTTCTCTGTTTTAGGTCTCACAGGGATACTTGTTGCATGGTCTGTGCAGGACAGTCCGTGTTGCCATTCATTACCTCCACTTCAAACCCAGCAAAAGCCAGTCTACGACTCTGCTGCTTTTCCATCTGCACTGGTAGGTAGCAGCATAAAGTATTTGCTTGTGGAAAATGAGTAATTAGTACAGCAAGAAAAGTTTAGAAAACAAACTATGCGCGTGCGAAATGATTGGTAGAGCTTGCTTGTCTGTCGAGAAGCATGGACCTGGATTTTTACGCAATGGAATCAGAGTTTGATTCCTATTCTGCTCGTCTGGAGGCTCAGAATAAGAGAAACTAATTTTTTGATGTTACTGTTCTAAAACCTTCATGACTACATTGCCAATTTTTGCCATAATCTTCCATATCAATTTAACTTTTGCTATTTGTATGCTGTGTCTGTAGATGACAGTCCAACTCCTATACCGCTAGCTAGGAAATGCTTAGTGACCTTGACTAATAAAAATATGCCACGAACAAGTTGTGATGCTCCTTTACAGAACCTGTAACGAATCTGGGGCATGGATTTTCTCACACAAGTAATCAGGCCAAGTAGGTTAGTGAGATTGAGAAGTGCTTTGGAAGTAGAGGAAAAGTAAAAATAGAAACCTGCAGTTGTATGATGGGGACTATTCAGACTTTAAATTTTAGGGAGCAACATGAGTATGTGTGAAAACTGGGAAGTCATTTATCCCTTCCTAAAAGTTTACCCAGTTTTTTTGATTGATAAAATAAGATTGGAAGGAGGCATGAGATTGCACTAGAAGGGTTTTTAATGGGTTCTAGAAAGCCCAAATTAAAAAAAAAAAAAAAAAGGAAAAGAAAAAGTGTCGTTCCTTAATTTGAGCTGTTTGTATGATTGCTTTTATAACCTGCTAATTATCTCTGCCAAAGAGAACTTGTTCTTTCGTTGTAAAAGTACCCAGATATGTCTCATTGCCTTCATTTGCTAGCTTAAAACAACCCACCTGTCTGATCTAATACAGGTCATGTATGCTGCAGAGAAACACTTTTAGTCATGTACCCATGACAGGAGAGGAGTGAAAGTGTCAGCCACAGGTTGGCCATGATGATTGAACAAATCTCATGCCTACAGTACCCCGTACAGGCAGGTCATTAAGCCCTCTCCTCTCCCACTCACGCCATGGTGAAGAGACTGTGGGGGGGGCACTCCTTTCCTTGGCCCCAAGACTTGGGTGTTCTTCAATTAAAGCAGTGTTTGTCACTGCTGCCTGCTAGAGCCATGGTCTACTGGACTAGTCTGGGTTTCTCCATTTCAGGGGCGAACTTATAGTTTCAAGGCAGTGCTTTGGACAAGCAACTGTGCGTGACCTGGGGAGCTGGGGGAAGTGTGTCACTGTGCCAGCAGCGTTCCTGCTTGGGGTGAGACCTTGGCGTGAGCCTTTGCAGTGGCCTGCTTTGGTGAAAGTGGCAATCCTCTGAATAGTCCTTCTTATACATTTATGCTGCCTGGACTAGTCATTCGGCTCTGTTTTTTGCAATTCTTTCTGTGTATGCTGGGGGTTTTTTTGTTGCTGTTTTGATAATTACAGAATGTGTATTTTGCAAAGGTTTCCAGCTGCTGCTGCCATCTGTCCTCTACCACACCACATAAAACATTTTTTTTAATCAGCACTTGGTCCCTGTGGCCACAGGAGCTGGTGTGATGCAGATTCAGTACTGCTAGGGATAGCAGTCCAGCAATGGGTAGAGTGAGGGCTTTTTAATGATTCTTGTGGGGTTGGAATAAGTGTCCGTCCATCTTAAATTGGATTCCTTGATATCAGAGATTTGGAATGAGCTATTGGTAATACAGGAGCACACACGAGTGAACCTGGGAGCGGGATATTCATTGTTAGAAATAAATGGTGTTTGACGTTTTCTGTAAAGATTTCCTACTTAAGCTGCACTTCCTTTTGTTCTAAGGGGCCCCATCTGTACACATCATTGCCTTTTACAATGCTAAACTTAATTCACACCATGCTAAAAGTGCCGCTGAAAACAGTTGTCCCTGATGATTCCTTGCCCCGACTGACCTCTACAGCTGTCATTAAATTTAGTTTTCTCTTTGGTACTTTTATCTTTAGTATTTAGAGTGAAACAGAAATGAATGCTTCAGAGCATGCAAGAAGATAAAAATCTGCTAGATCAAGTGCGATAGTCCCTCAAATCGCTATACCCAATTGATAAGTATGGTGTGGATTTATCAGATCTCTCTTCACTTTATTTTGAGTCATAGCTTCTTTTTTTTTTTTTGAACTTTGATGAGAATAGCACTGTCTTCCACTTACCTCAGGTGCAGATCATGGACTTCCTGACACAGCAGTTTCCAAACAGATGGTTGTTTTCTTTCCGTGTTTGAATGCAATTTCTTTTCATTTTTCATCAATACTGTAGCATAAGGGAGATCTCTACTGGAAGCTGATAAAATTCTCCTTGACTTCTATTGTTATAATAACCTACGGAGTCACTTTGTGATTTCCAGTGCTATTCCTTTGGGCTTTCTGCTGTCAGCCAAATTCTCCACCACAAAGCGTTCTTGCCACTATACTCTTAACTGAAATACATTGCTCTGAATTAACTTGTTTTAAAAGTATGCAGTTATTACAGTGGCCCAGTGGCCACCATGGCTCATTACTCTCAGTTAAGTGGTTAAGTATATTGCCACTGATTCCGGCTTGTTTCATAATCAGAAAACCCTGATTCCAAGATAAAAAAATATCCTTTCAATAAATAAAAGATAAATCAAATTCTACAAAAGAGATTTGCCAAGTAGCGAGTAAAATGTGCATACTCTTTCTGAATGTTACCTTGATTTAACTAAATCTAAGAATAATAGATCTCTGGCTGGTTTAATTTCCCCTGAATTAATAGAACAAAGACTATAAAGAATAAAAGAATAAATCTTACATCAGTCTTGAAATCAGCTGCTCCATAGCAAAAGCTTGCAGTGAGCCATTGAAAAGGAAGAGATAGAAGTATGAACTGCAGATTTAGATGATTATTATTAAAAATGAATGATATTTGGAGATAGAAATGATTAAATAAGGAGAGATGGAGAAATTGTCTAACTCCTTTAACATTACAATATAAAGATTTCCTAACGATTTCCACTACAATTCACATTGCCAGGCAGCTGGGCTAAGCATGTAGCTGGGGAGCAGAAGGGATGAAAGGAGAGCGTCCTGGAATCTCATGGGGACTGCACGAAACCTATCAATCCCATGGATTGTTGAAAAGGGACTTATCAAATCGATCTACATTTTTATCCCCCTGCCAACCAACAGAGCCTCCATTTAGGATGTTTCCAAAGTAGCTTTTCAGGCCTATAAAGGGGTAGAAGCAATTGTGCCGTAAAGCCACTGATTTCCCTTTCTTTGCCCAGTGGTAATTCCACTTCTCCTAGAGGGGCACTCAGTCTTAGAAACTATTTCTCTAATGTTTCTACTTCCACCCATATTTTTAACAGATGTTTAAAGCCACAGCCACTCTGAAGGGTGAACGAGACCATGACTCCGTTGGCTGGTTGGACTTTTTATGTATTCCATATGGAATTAAGAAAAACATTTAAACAACAGTATTTTAGTGCTGACAGTCGTGTCAAGAAGAGCTTAGCCAGCAAGAAGAGCAGGAATAGTCTGTATGAACTCCTTGGAGGCTTACAGTTTTGTGCTCATGAAAAACAAAGGAAACAAACAAAAACCTTTTGGAGAAAAATAACTTTGCTATACTCTTTGTTGCTTTGTTAGTTCTGTTGTGTGCAAGCTGAAGAATGTGAGGAAGTGGGGAGATAATGGGTTGAGCCACACTTGTGAGATAAGTGGCAAAGAGTTGACTATAGTCTTTAATCCCACCATATGTGCCATTGTCACTGTAACGGTCATGGCTCTGGCACCTTGTACCTCTCTTACCTCAGGTAAGCAGCCTGCCAGCCAAACTGGGAAAGAGTACTGGACAGCGAAAGGAAGGAAATGAGTTTTCTGTATAGCACATGAGATTGGAAAATGGAGAAAATCAGAGAATATGGCTAGTTCAAGTGTTTTTCCCAGCCCGGAAGTTTTATTACAGTCTTTAAAAGTGAAATATACACCCAAACTCAGTCAAATCTGAATTTTTATTTCAGAAGCTACTCTATTGTTTCACTTCAATCACTGTGAATCACTGTTAATCACTGTTATATGGTACATGTTCATGTAGATGTTTGGTGAAGTGATCTTTCACATTCACTGATGCTTAACGGAATTATTATTTATGAAGATTTATATTTATTTATAATTCTGGATCATAATGTCCATGATGTTTCTCTGACTTGTTTGATCTATGTGTCCTAAAATGGAAGGAGAAAGCTGACTTATTTCTATGCAATGTTATTTTCTTTTGTCTTCAAGTTGGCTAGGTATAGGCCTACCCTGCTTTATTCAGAAGCTGCTGTAAATTACACATTTCACACTTTGTTCTCAAATCCCAGCATTATTTACTTGATATGTTGCCATTTCTGATTTATACCAATATAAATGAAATCAGAATCAGGTGTCTGTCCGCATCTTTTCCTTCTACTTTGCAGAAGGTGCTGCTGGCAAAGCCCTGCTTTTTCAGAGGTTCTCAAGTATTCTGTATCCAATTAATTTACATTCATTGATAGATAAAGTGCTCTTTAATTTTTCCGTGCTCAATTTTAATGTTATCAGGTAAAATATTAAAACATCAGCGAATGGGAAAAACTGGTACAATGGTTCTGTATCTGGGATACTGCCATGATTTTGTCTTTCTACTTCTGTCTCTACAGGTGAAGAGAGGTCTAATCAGATTAAGTGGGGTTGCATGTTCTGTGTTACTTTATTACTTTCCTTTTGTTATATTACTTTTTTGGTGGTCCAACTGAAGAATTTTTATCTCAAAGGGTATTTTAACATTTATCCTCGGTCAATTTATGATTAAAATAAGTAATCAGTAGTTTGCTAAAATCAACATAAGTTTTTAAAATTTTCTATCAATAATGAGACTTGGAGGGATTTTCAGCATCACAAAAACATTTTGTAACAGCTGTGTTTGACATCAGACTCTGATAATAAGGGCTACTTAAGGGCAGTGTTATGTTGAAGATTCATATCCACACGTATTTTTGTGGGTAGGGTCACAGGATGTCATAGCAGGCATCCCGTCTGGAGCTCATCTGGAAAATGAAGAGTCCGGGTACATGTAGGTCTAATTGGGAAGCTCCAGCTCTGGGGTGAGTGGAAACCAGATACATTTTGGCACCTTTGGTGAATATTGACTATTGTTGAAATGATCCAAAGTGGTCTTCAGATTGAATGCAACAAGTAAAAATTTTTCAGAACAGGTTCACGTGGCCTGAAGAGAATGACTGTATTCTCATCAGAGCAAAACCAAAACTAAATAATACTTTTAACAATTTCACTGTAAAAAAAGGTCAGTTTTGCCAAGACTGCAGTGAAACTTAGTAGTTTGTATTCTAGAAATACTCCTTTTCTGCAGCTTTTTCTTACAGAAAACTCTCCTAGTTTACATTGCCCAGACTTTGAGTTTAGTGATAAAAACTAATCTTTTTTCTGTCATTCTTTGGAAAGAGTTTTTCCTATATGGGAAATGGGAGGCAGAGTCCATGTGGTCTCTGGAGAAATTACTACATGGATGTAATGTGCCATCTTCCAGAGCAGCAAGTGTTTCACCCGCAAAGCTCTCTGGAGGTATTTCGCCTCTTGAGCATTGGTCTTTATGATTTCTAATCCAAGGTGTAACATAAGAATATAATTACATAATATGATTTAATTAATCAGCAGATTTCCTTCCCACTACATCGCAGTAGAGTTCTGTCATCCGTTTTTGTGCAGTGCCTTGCCACACAGGCACTGCTGTGAAGGACTTGGGCTGTGTACATCAAAGAGAGTACTTTGCCTCAGCAAAGGTGACAGAATCAGGCCTCTGTGGGCTCACTCTGGTCACAACTGTTAAATAAACTGTTACTTAATTAACTGTTTCCCTTTTAAATAAACTTGTAACTATGGAGGGAACGAGGCATTCCATGGGAATCAAAACCTTCAGCAGTGGCTCAGTTCCAGCAGAGAGTTTTCAGTGGGAAGGTCACTCACTGCATGTCCCCAAGTGCGTGCATCAGCTGGTTGTGAAGATAATACATCTTTAACCATTAGTGATTGTCCTCCTTGCAGGATTAGCTAGTACATAGGGCTCAGCTTGTTCTTCAGTTTGATGTAATTAGTTCCTGTTCATTCTATGTCCAGCTCATTGGTCTGGTAACTTAAAGCATCAATTCATTAAAGTCATAATTGGTCATCGTATTTATTTAACTACTAAGTTATTTTCCATACTGAGTGAATATACTTAGCCGCTATTGGGAGAGAATCTGTTAATCTAATTAAAAATGAAACACAGGTGAGGCTTATGGACTTACTAGGAATGCATAACAGGTTGAGACGTAAGCTCTTTCAAAGCAGCGTACTGTTAACCTTGACCACAGTGTCTTTCCTACAGTGTGATCTCCTTTTGACCAAATGAAAATGTCACAAAAGAGTGTATCCAGATCAGGAGCCACTGGTCCAGGCAAACTACAGCTAAATTTGTTTTAACGTAGATGGGAAATTATTTTATCTCAGCATTGCATTTCCAGTAGACTGTTTATCCCTGCTTTTAATTTATAAGAATAGCATTTTCCCTATTTCTCATGTAGTATCAGAATTTACTATAACTTGCCATGAAGAGTTTATTTTTGAGTACTTTATAAACAGAATATCTACACTTAGCTAAATAAAAAGCTTATATATTTAGATCTGTAGAAATAAAATACCTTATGCATGCCATGTATAACTACAATCACTATTTTGATGTGTTTAATATGCACAAAATTTGTTAACTTTGTAACACTGGAGTTTCATACGGTAAAAAAAGAAGCATATGGGAACTTAATTTTATTCTGCAGTTTACACTTTAATGATTCTGTAATGAGTTTGCTTTCCTTAAAAATAAAGCAAGTGTTGGGAATCTGATGGCATGGCTCTTCAAAGCCTGCCTTAATTGCAAAGTACATTTTATTTTATTCCAGTGCGGCAGCAGGAGAATGTTTTAAAGAAAAGGGGGCCTAGGGTTTTCTCATCAGAAAGCACCATCTAGTGTTAGTTTTTAAAACTTTGGCCAAAAATACAAACAGCGCAAAAAAAAAATCTCAGGACTTCACTGTAAAATAAATGAAAAGTCTCAAATGGAGAAATGGCACTGGCTGCACAAACCACAGTGTTGGTTTATGGGACTAGTATAGTAAAAAAATTTCCTTGGCACTCTGAGTAATAATTCACTCTAGGGTCCTTCCAAAATGCTTTGACTCATTTCTCACCATCATGTATTTTTGATCTCTTGCATTCTAACCTCTGAGATACAGGGCAGAAACATTTCCTTGTGACCTAGATGCTGATAAAATGGCTATATTTCATACAGAACTTAAGAGAGAAATGACTTCATGCAGCAGGCAGGATGCTGTAGTAAAATCTACTTTTTTTCTTTTTCCTAAGTATGCTTATTTTTGTCATGATGTTAAAGCTGTTTTGTTTTCTAGTTTAGGTATTTTATTGTTTAGGCTTCACTCTAAATCTATTCACCTGTCGTGCAGCCCTCAGCAGAGTGACTGTGTTTACACTAAGCCTCTAGGGTAGCCTGGTTTCTGTGGCGATAGCAAACCTCCGATGATTAGTCCCCCTAACTTGAGTGATTCAGGAGAAAGCCTAAGTTTTGGTGGGATGAAAATGAGCAGGACTGTCTGTAGAAAGAGGCTGCTTCTTTCTTACAGTTCACGTGCTTGTGGTTAGGACCGCACAAAGGGATACCTGGGCTCTCTCCACTACCCCAGTGAGCATTTTATACGTGGTCCAACAAAGCATTTAGTACAGTGTATACGAATTTCAGCAGAGACTGAAAGACTTGCCGTTGTATTCCCTCTAGCCCAGGGGTTAGAACAGCCTCACTGATGTGGGTGAAAGCTGTTTATCATATTATCATGTTTTAGCAAGTAAGGAAAGAAGCCAACTTTTTGCTGACAGGACCAGTAGATTGTGTGAATGAAGTTGCAGAGTACTCAGTGTCCTCTTATCTCAATAGAAGCTCTAGATGTAAAATCTCTCCATGAATTGCTAATATATAAAGTTCATACTGGTGACTGCTGTGAGGAAAATGTCTTAGACATGGTATAGTGAACGTGACATACAGTTATCTCTTCTGGGAAAATGACAGAATTAGATTTGAGGTTTAGCTGGAAGAAGGATGGAGCAGTATTTAGCTTGAATGATGTCTTTTGAATCTATAATGTTTAATATGTAGCAGAATTTTAAATTTCAGTCCCTAGAGGCCAAACACATGTGTAAATAATAATCAAGAATTTGATCTAAACCCCATTGGAGTCTAGGAAGCATTTTCAGTAACTGCTGAGAATTTTGGATCTGTCCAGAACTAATCTGTTTGATTAATAAAATAAAATATGTTCTGAAGAAATCAAAGGCCCGAAAATAAAGAATTGGATAATAGCTAGGGCAGCCTTAGCAGAATTCCTCAGTGAATTGATATCTTTTAAAGTTGAAATAAGCTCTAAAGTTTTAGAGAACCACTTTTCATATGTGGCAAGATTTTGGCTCTGGAGAAAAAGGATGAAACAAAATGACTGTTGTCCTATGAGTCCTTAAAAGAATTCCAACAAAATAAACAAGGGCTAGAAAGAAATGAAATAATACAATGGTTTGAGAATTAGAGGCAGAAGAGATACTATAGAAACCATATGAATCACGGCAAAAAGTCTGTACAGTGACTTAAGCTTGGAATTTAATGGGAGCAGTGAAATTCAAATTTACTACAGGCACTGGTGGTAGATCAATTGCTATTGTTACCTTTACTGTGATAGCTATTGCTTTAGAATAATGTGGTTTTTACTTTTGAGCAAACCTGGGGAAAAGCTTCAGATGCATTAAGCATGTAAAAAAAATGGCTGAAAAAACATGTGAAAGCAACTTATTTTGTTTTAGAGCAAACCAAAACTGAACCGTAACATTAAAACATAATGTTTCAGAATATTTGGAGTTTGTAAAGTGAAATATTATCTTTTGGGGAAGAGGTGAAAATGGAGGAACATTCTTTTTCAGGAAAGTCTTGTTATTTATCCAAGTAAGGATGATGAATGTAAGTGGAGAGAGAGAACACTAAAAGGAACTGCTTACCAAAGACAGACAGCTTGGATGCTTGGAAGGGCTGAAGTAGGTTAAAGTATTCTCAAGTCAGACTGCATTTGCAAACAAACAAATACAAAGGGAGAGTTCACAGACAGAGCTGGATTTCTGCATGGGCAGAATCCTACCATTTGGTAGTTGACGGAGGTATGATTCACGACCTCTGTTGTCCCTTCCATTCCTGCTAATATAGTGACAAGGGAAAAGGTCAGAGTAAATTATAATGCAATAAAATACTCTCTGATCCTAATTCTAGCATGCTTCCTAAGGACAGGTGAAGCATGGATTGAATGCCAGAGAAAAAACTGGTTGAAATTTGGGATGTAACCGAATTATAAAAGTATGAAATTTATTGAACATCATCTGCACTAATCCATAGTTTTTTTTAAGTTGAAAGATTCATTAAATACCTCAGTTTTGGAGCTGTTCCTAAAACGTTAAACTTGAGAAATACAGCATGACGGTTTACAAAACTGGTGAGTTGATCCCAGCTCTCCCATTACAAACCAACTTTCTTAATGCTCCAACTTCATAAAACCACAGTTGATATCAGAATCATAGGAGTCTTTTTGAATTTTATGTTGTTTTCAAGGTAGTAAAAAGACCTTAAAAAATATGAACTTCATACTTTTAGAACTCATAAGGTACCTGAAATGCATGCCAAAATATCTCACTGTGTTTCAGACAATGTAATGATTTTTGTAGCTGGATTAATGTTATTGGAATAAGGGATGTGTGTGGGTGTGTCTGATGTATGCAGAGGAAAATAGAAGAAATAGTCTGTTACAGCTTGTTTTCTGCTTGCATGGAAGCTGCGTTCTTGGTTTTTATCTTGAGGCTGCAGATGAATTTTAGATATATAGTGACTTACACACTATCTGTATGTCTATATGTCGCTATACATATGTATATGGACATGTATATAGTGATTATCAGTGTTCTTTGATGTTTTGACCTATAAAATTTTCCCAGAGGAATGGACCACTGAATTGAAAATTTAAGTCTGCTGAGACTGAACGTAGTTTACAGTTAGATTTTGCAGTCCTCCTAGAAATAGGCCGTGGACCTACAGACATTTGGGAGCCTGGATTGAGCTCTTCAGTTTTGAATAAAGATACATGCGGTTACATGGTATGAGCACCAGATGGCAATAGAAGGACATTGGAAACATTCCAGTGCTGTTCTGCTTTTAATTCAGTGTAATGAGAAGATAAAGGACAATAAAACTCCTTTGACCCTGTTGTTTGAAAATGTTGATTAGTAGGAATAGATATTCTGCCCAATGAAACATGATTTTCTATTGAGGAAGGCCCAGGACAGTAGATTTTGAGAAGAGATTGAGTAGAAATTGCCTCAGAAGTTGTTTTGTTTTATTCTGAAGGTGCAAAAATAAACTTTGTAATGCATTAGTGGCTGTATTACTATTAGTGTTAATTTCTTATTAGCCACAGTCTCAGGAAAACAGGAAACAATAGCAAACACATATGCTCGGTTCATGGGAGTACAACGAAGAGCTGCCTCAGCTGGCGCTGCCCAGGCTGTGCAAGAAAAATAGCACAGCATGTAAAAGGGCACCTGATCAGTTGTGGAAGCAGCAGATATAAGGGTGGGAGCATCACTAATTTCACTAGTACGTTTCTGGTTGCGTAGTGTAGGTGTACCCAGTGGTGAGGAAATCTAGTTGTCTCATCAGCCCAAGATGTGACTGTTTTGCAGAGGTGCTCCTGCAAACTGCTCTGCAAAGGCTCTTGCAATACTAGAAGCACGGGCATACCTGTCTCTGGCATTAGTCAGGTTGTGATCCTAACCTAGGAAAGTTTGTTGTCTAGAAAGAGTGTTAAGTGTGAACTGGGTAACTACCACAGAAATTAAAATCACTGTTATTGTTAAAAGGAGGTATGTTTGTAACTGATATTTGGTTTAAATCTGCAGTTCTGAAAGTGGGACTCCAAGTACAATTGTTTTTATCCCCTGTTAGGATAGCCTCAGAGTTAGTTTTCACAAGAATATCTATTTATAGCCATTCTACCAGATGAAGTGCTGATAGTTGTTTTGTTTTGAACCAGTAGAAAGGAGATTAACTCTACTGTGTTGACTCTTACATGAGAATTTTTTTTTGTGTGCTCATGCTAGGTGAGTTTGTTGACTCTAGCAGCCATCTGAAAGAATTAGATTCATCTTCAGTCAGCAACATGCTTTCTGCCTGTGAAAGTCTGAAAAAGCCACAGTGACACTTGCAAAATTATTCTCACCATCCAGTTGAAAACCATTTTCTCATTCAATATTGTTCTTTTCATTTTTTCTTGCAAGGAGTACCTCCTTGTGTTACTTAAAGAAACGTAAAAGCGGTTGACAACCTCATTTAATTTTTGTCTCAGCTACAATGATTCCTCCCCCCTGCCCCCCTCCCCCGAGACCTGTGGGGGATCTCAAACTGAGATTGAAGACGTGAAATTTTTCTGTTTATCAATACGTGTTGCAGCTGCCAGTTTTTATCCCAGCCAGGCTAGAGATTAGCCTACTGTTGTGTTTAATATTGAAAAAGTAAGCAGATAGCTCCCAGGCCCATTGGCTAAGAGCATAATGAAGGTTTCAATCATGTCAAATTTTGACCATGAACGAGTACAATATTTTTCAATAGACATAGCCATGCATCAGTGTGTGTGTTTGTATGCACGGGAAGAAAGACACCTGTACACATCTCAATGTGGACAGTAATGATATATTAGTAAGTAATGTGAAAAAGTCTGCAGTCTGCAATGTATTAAAATAGAACTGGTAGCAACTTAATTGGTAACATCTTTTCAAAGGAGACATCTGGATGCAGTAGAAAGGTACCTTGAATCTATAGCAGCATTTAAGATCTCTGGTTTAGTTAACAGATGGCAGCTAGGAAGCTGTAAAAGAGTAAGACTGAATTAAAATGCCTATAACCCATTTTGTTTCCTCTAATAATCCAGAAGACCTTGGTAGAGGTCTGAAAGCTCATTTGATTGCAATAAGACTAGGTGATATATTCTCTAAGGTACAATAGGGAAGACATTTTTCAGTATGTCACAACAGTAATATTAAGTAGCAAACAACAGGGCAAACTCTGAATTTAGCTACTGGTGCACAGTTTATGTATGACACTCTCCACTTTTCACAAGGCTCTTTTTCTGGCGTAACCTCAAACTGTAGGGAATTGAATCGCTTCTTTACTAGCTGTAGTACTACTTAACTGCGTTGAGATAGCAAGAAAGTGAAATCCTTTTCCTTCCATTCCATTATACTGAATATCCCGTTTACCCAGAGGATGGAAGCACCTGACTTCTGATCTTGATGATTTACTTTTCTTGTTAAACAGTCATTTTTAGTGCATAGAAATATGAAAAACTAGAGGGGAAGAAACCCCTAGCTTTTTTTTTTTTTTTTTTTTTAAATCAAGTGCTCCTTGTTAGTTTTGCATGGAAACTGATCTGTATTATTGTTCTTAATTTTCTTCCTGACATTAATTTTTCTGGATTGTTCTGGCAGGTGAACTAGATCAGCTTGTAAACTACATTTTCATCTTACACACTATCGGATTTTCTTTCCTTAAAGCCAGGAGAAAATTGTACCAAAAAGCGGAGTGGGGATCAGCAGTATTTCTAACTGAAAGTATATATGTGATCTGCTCTTGTCCATTTAAAAATATCTATAGAAAATCTATTTGGCCACAGTGAATTTGGCATTGAGGCACATAAAGACAGAATGGGGAGAGGGATGGGGGTCAGATTTGCTGCTCAATTCTCTGTTTCCATTTTGATTTATCACATCATTTTCACTCTTTCTAGTACAGGCAAAGCTGGGCCTATAGGTTGTTATGGTCAAAGGCTTATTATTTTCTGACCCTACTGTTATTAGAAACATCTGTCATCTTTGTGGCATTCTGAAAAATACAGGTTTTTGGTAATCTTTACTAAATGTGATAAACTAACTTCAATTAGAAGAGTAGAAAGGGAATCGCATTATCATCAGCTTATTCTATGGCTAGTGCTATTGCTTGAACAGTTAGAGAAGTTGTGCTGCTGTTTAGTAAATATCATTTGACTTTAAAAAGAAGGAAGCAAATCTTCTCATTTGGCAAAAAAGGGATATTCCTGCAGTGCTCTACTCAACAGCTTCGCAAATTCACAGCTCTCATCACTGCCTTTTGTAATCTTTCTTTATCTTCATTGTTTATAGATAATCTGGAATAATAAGGGTCATTTTGCTGCCTTGTCTGTATTTTTATTCTCTGTTTCATATTCTGAGTTCTGCATTAGGATGTTTACAGTTTCATGGACCCCGTAGATGGTAAAAAAGGACATTAACACAGACGAATCATAACAAATAAGACAATGGAGTATAAAGCCCAACGAGAAGAAGAAACAGAGGTGGACAAATAATCATTTCCTATAACAGGATTACATACAGTGTTGCTTCAGATCGACCTTCTCTCTGGTCTGCTTTTGAGTTCGTTTAACTACAGGTTATATCTGTACAGTATGATGAAGACAAGCTAACATGCTTGCAAAAGCAAGCTAACCAAAGCACTCCATACCACAGCAGACTCCAATTTTTACTTTGTTAAATGTTGTTGAATTTCCTCGCAATCTGAATTTGCAGGGTCCTTTTTTCATTTAGAAGATTACCATGGCATTGTTCTGTCAATATGACAATGTGAAAAGCTTCTGTAAACATTTGCTGGTCAGATCATGATCATCTTCAGTAATACATACTACTTTTATTTTACAGACAGAGGTTTGAAACACATGGTTAAAGAGCTTTCCTAAGGCTGCATTATGCACTGCAAAGCTGGGCCAAAATGTTACATACCTAAAGCAAATAGCTTTTTATGTATGTAATAGCTCTTCATTTATCACAGTATGTATCTCTCATTTTAAGTGCTTCCAATGATACCAGGAGCTTAATTATAATTAAGAAGTTATTTAAGTACCCAAAAAATCATGTTGATTTGGATTTACAGAAGCCTTTTGGATTCGAGGATAAAGATGGAATTACAGTGCTTCACAGAAGGTTTGCTAGGTTTATTTGTTTTTCTCTGCCGTTCAGTGTAGCTTTAAACTTTTGTGCAAAAAGCCGTAATTTTATAACAGCTGTAGCCAGGATCATAATGAATCGTGGTATTTATAAACAGCAATAATATGGCTTTGCATGATCCACTCTCAGCCTTGTTAGTCTAATAGTTTTAAGTAAGAAGTTCTTTGCATAACTGTATTTGGGGAAAATATCTAAAAGCAAAGTTGTAAAGGGATATAAAACAGATAGGGTATATTTGAAATAGTCATCAATGAAGAAGAAAGCTAAAAAGAAACCCTATTTATTTTCTTCAAGTCCTTGAATAAAGCTTTATTACTGCTTAACCAGCTAAAATTAATATTTATTTTTCAAAATTTAAGGGTATTATATTAACAGTACATATGTTCAGTGTTCAAAGTAGATAATGACAGATCCATATAAGGTGTGAAAATTCTAATTACTTCCTTCTGTAGCAGCACAGTTTACCAGACAAATAGGTGAAGGGAGATTAACCTTTCGATATCTTGATAAACTCCAGGTTTTCCTCAATATTTTTCTTGCCAATTCCTCTATTTGCATTTAGAATATGTTAGTTAAGAACAGTTCAGGGTTGTGATACTCAAATATGTGCTTGTTTATACAGTACCAAAGTAGTAGAAAAAAATGCGATTGTTTCCTTCAAACTGCCACCTTGTTAAGGCTCTTTAAGCCGCTGATCTAAGTTAAGGCAAGAGTATTGACCCATGAGAGCGTATTATAGGAACATAGAGACTATACAGGAGTATAGGCCTCAGGTAGTACAGAAAAAACAAGAAGGCGTTGTTGATAAGGAAGGTGAATTGTGGTGAAACTTATGAATTTAGGCTACACTGCTTTCTTAGACATAGTGAATCAAAATAGAGCAAGCTGGACAGGCATCTTTCAGTGGGACTTGAGGTCTTTGTAGCCCTCTGTCAAGTTGGGTGTGGTAAAACCTGGAGCAGACCTTTATACAGGAATTCCCCCTAATAAGCATAGGCCGATGTCTCTCATGCAAGGACAGAATGTCTGACATGTACTGTTTGATCCTCTGCAATGCCTTAATTGTCACTATGAAAGGCAGCCTCAGGTTAACTCTCTACTTGAGAGATACACCTTGAATTTTTCATTAGAGGGGCAAGTCATAGCAGATCTTCCTTGTGAAACTGGTTATTCCTCTTTTTAACCTGTTTTCATGCCTTAGCATGGCGAGGGGCTCCAATTGTGTGATGCTTTAGAAGTCAGCTCTCCCCTTAAGTATTAGTCATGAACACATTGATTTCCTGATACTAAGTCAGTCTTAGATACTCGACGCATTTCTGCCAAACTCAGTTAAAAATGGAGTGTATTTAGAGCCTTGGGGGCACCAGGTATTGTTACCAACTGGAATGGATCAAAAATGGCTTGAAAAGATGTTTTTGTATCTGTTTGCATTAAAGTCTGAAGACATGAGAATTATGCATCATCTCCATCACAGAAATATATGGAGTGTGCATGTACATCTCGACTGTGTTAAGGAGAGTAACATAATCAAACACTTTTGAATGACTGAGGGTGAAAGGGCTACTCCAGCTATTGTGACTTGTATTTTTTTAAATTTCAGCCCTTACAACTGGGGAAACTGATCCTGAATTTTCTAAGGGTCCCTGTTATTCCTTGTTGATAAATACAGGAAATGTGGACAGGTTGCTTTGAGTATTTGATATGTAGTTTTTGTCAGACGTTTTTCATTCCAGAGGCTTCCTAGTCTAATATCTACTTACCCTTGGGAACTATGAGGTGTTCAGAAAGGAAATAACAAGTCATGCAATTTCTGAGTCAAATGTTTTTATGGAGAATGTTTAATGTCTGCTAAACTGAGCAACATTTTCAGTTTTCAAGTGTTAATATGATGATCATTCTCATTGTATTACATGATCAATGACATCACACCACACATAACAATTAAATTAATTTGCAGTTTTCATTGATGAGATATTTTCTAATCTAGCTTTTTCTTTGATCAGGACTATTGTAGAAAGGAGGAAAAATATCCCATAATAAATTCTGCATTTTGTAGCCACTGCCTTTTATGTGTACCCCAGGGTTAGTTGTACAGCAAATTGAAAAATGAGAGAGAAGAATATATTAAGAAACAGATAGTCAGGATAATGTATCCTGGAGCTAAATTTGCAGTGTAAAACCAATACTGTACGTTGATAGCACCTGAGAGTAATGCATGTGCTACAGAAAATTATATTGCAATATGCCTCGATTACCATCTGCTTGATTTTAATTAATTTCCTTAACTGGAGAACAATGCATTTTCTAATTACACATGAAAACACTACTAGCCATTGTAGAATCTTTATCTACTGCACAAACTCTCCTGCTAGACCCACTGCCTGTCTAATTTATAAAGCCTCATCTCAGTGAACACGGGCTGTTTGGCAGACTCTTGACAATTACTCAAATTAATCACATGTGAAGCAACATTCCAAACTTGTAATTTAGGTGCAATAAAATTCTAACTGTGAATAACTCAGCTCGTACAGATACAGGGGTTAAACCTCCACCAAATGTAATTAGAAAACAATACAGTTGAAGCTAGAATCAAATTTCAAGTGCAATGTACCGTCTGAATAAATGCTTTGGAGATAATGGCTTTGACCACAAGAATGGAAATTAGTCTCCTTACTTTAGACCAAAAAGGTAGCGTAATATAAAATTAACTTATCAAGTAAATAAAATATTTAAGCCACACAATCAAAACATCAATCCCAGAGGACAAATTTATTCTACTCGTAGCTCTATTGAGATCTAACTTAGTTTCAGCCAAAATAAAATTGGCTCAGTGATTTAAACTAGAATTTCTTCACACTAATGTCCCTCTTTTCTGCAGACTAATGGAATAAAGCCATCAAGGTATCCTATCTTGTGACTTAATCTTCTTTTGGATATAGTTCATCACAGTTCAGCAAGGTACACTTTCATAGATTTCCATTTCTCTGGCTGAGGCTTGAGAGCGTCCTAAATAAGAGTAAGGAGGCTTGGCTCTTATGTGACTTATCACCCACCTCATTTTTGCAAGATTAATTCTATGCTAGCTATTTGAGTTTTTATAAAATGGGATCACATTTAGCTTTATTACTTGATCCTGTCTTCAGGGACAAACTGTAAAAACTGGACAGTGGCCAGTTTGGGAAGAGAAAGCAGCAATTCAAAGATGAAGAACTACAAACGTTTCCTGTTCACCTTGTGGGAAAGTAGTTTGCAACACTGCAGCAAAATACTGCCCTTATGACCTTATCTACTTACTCATTCTGACACATCCTCTATATGTTCTTGGAGATCGAATTTGCTGACACATTTCTGGAAGTTTAAAATGTGCAAAAGTAAAAAGAAAAGAACACAAGTCCATGTTCTTAGTTTACAGAGTAGAATATCTGTTGATATGTGATTAAAAAGGTCAGTGTGGCACAGGACCCAACACAACCTTTTCAGTGCATTCAGACAATACTTTACTGGACATGAGATCAAGTTTCCATGCATGATTTTGATCAGCCAATTTCTTTTTGTTCCTAATAAAATACAGGGTGTGATTTTTACATCCGTGACAGGCATTGTCAGTCTCTGAAAGAGGCTGAAGAACACCTGTATTTTGACATCGGGCTTTGCCTCGAGTCAATAGAGCGGTGCTGCTAGGGATCATGGGCCCTTCCTTCTTTAATACCATGATGAGATTAACAAAACTTCCACAGAACAGGGTAAACTCAGGTAAGAAGTAGAGCAAAATAGGTCAAGTTGTAGCATATGCAAGGGATGGAAGAAGTGTCAGACAAGCAAATTCAGGAAAATAATCAGCCAAAGGGCATCTAAAAAAGGGCTTGATTTCTAAGGACAGTTTAAACCAGGAACTTGGGAAGAACTGCAAAACTGGTGAATTCTTGTCACACACCAAGAGGGAAGGAGAGAGGGGAGACTGATTACTTTGTTCTGCAGTTGTGTCCCTGGCTGAGATGGGAATTGTTGGAAGGGCTGACCTGTTACGTGGTTGGAATGTTTAAACAGCAAAGCGTGTACTAAGTATTTTTTTTTCTACATATGTTTATTATTAAAAGACAAAAAATCAGAAAAAAAATTCTCTCTAGTGCATTCTGAGGATCACAATCTGTCATTGCTCGGGTACGATGTGTTTGGAGGCTTTCCATATAATTCCTGTGCAGGTTTGAATTTCTCTGCAGGTACTCTATTATCTTCATTTTATGAGGCCTATACAGCTATTTTAAAGCAAGTTTAATCAAAGAGAAGTGATGCTTATTTTGACTCTTGATGTGCTTTTTATACTACTTTCAGACTACAAAACATTTCATTAATCTGCTGTGCATCTGTTTGCCGGTGGCGCTCATCGCTGAGTGTCACTTTTTAGGAACTTGAATGGAGCTCTTTGAATGTGTCAGAATGTCTTTAATAACTCAGTATTAGGAAAGCTACAAGGACAGGAAATTGATCTTTGGAATTAATTTATCTGAATCGGGGAGAAGAACCGATTTGTAATAGCTGTCCAGGTTGGGGTTTTGTGATGTTCAAATAGCTATTTGAAATAGATGTCCAGGTTGGGGTTTTGTGATGTCCTCTGATAATCCACTTACACAATTTGGCAGTCCTGTCTATGATGTCATGAATTTATTTAACCTCTGTTGTCATGCTTAAATGCCAAGGGTGAGCCTGGACCTCCAGCGTGGAAAACTATTGTCACCTGAGGCAAAAGAGCAAGGTCTCCCAGAGAATAGATATTGTAAAGTGACAGAGTTGGCACGTATTATTTCTCTCTGTATCCAAGTAGATGAGATCACTTTGCTGAATTTAGCTCCATGTAATCATTTTGCTGTAATTCCTGCATGAGAATTCTGTCACCTGTAGATGGCATGTCCGGGAGCACTGGGAAAAACACGTAGATAGAACATGGAAAAAGATGATGTAAATTGTATGAAACGGTCTGACCATGTGCAAAAACAGATACTGATATGCTAATGAGTTTGCTGAGAAGACCTAACATGTAGACATAATGATGGAATGAAATTTTTCACATAGCTTTTAAAATGAAAAAAAGCCACATTTGTTTTCAAAAAATGTCTTCATGAAAAGAATCCAGTGTCTCTCATGCCTTCGTTTTCCGGGATAATACTGACACTTGCTAAAGCAGTATTTTGTCTAATTCACAATCAAACAGGAAGTTTTTAAATGATTAAACACATGCAATAAATAATTGAGGCATAGTTTCAGTAGCAGATACTAGAATAGGCTGCGGGAGTCTGACTTGTAGCCAAGGGCAGACTTGCAGCTGGGAAGATTTGCGCAAGTATGTAACAGACCAGGTCTCTGCTCATCTGAGTTTGGTAAGGAGGGTGGGAAAGGTAAGAGGGTTGTGTCCTACCCATGAGTGTGCTGTTATCTTGGATATCTAATGGCAAAAGCGTCTTGTGGCCTGTTGTATCAAGTCCCAGGTTAATAACATAGTCACAACCAAAGCTTGTGCATAATACAATATCCAACCTTGTGCTGATATAGATGCTGTGCAGTAGCAATGTCGTCTTTAAATAGCTGTACCTTATTTTGGCTTTTTAAGGGAAATACACATGGCTTTGGCACATATGTTAACACAGTGAATTGCAGTCAACATAAACATCTTACTTGAAAACGCAAAGATTAAAATAAGGCTATTGGAAAATTACATAACATTGATAAACTTCACAGTTCTGAGCAAACAGTTGCTAGTTAATTAACATGCCATAACTTTTATTAAATATATAGTAGTACAACTAGTTGCAGTGTTTGTTGTACCTCATTAGAACCAAGTAGACCAACAGCCATGTTTTTCAGTTTCTTAGCTGCACAGGAAGATATGAATCTGAAATGTGGCAGCACTAAATGCATTTCATTAATCATTAATACTTATTTATTAAAAAATCCTAATCACATCACAAACTTTAGCATAAATCCTTTTTAGAGACACCAGACTGGGTTTACTCCATGTTTCTGCTGGTCTCATTACTGAACCTAATGAAGTTGCCTAATATCAACTTGAGTATTGTATTACAGCTGCATTGTAAAGTATGTCCAGGTTTTCCCGTTGTGGCAGTTCGCTAGGGATATACTTGACGGCTTACAGGCAAATAATCACTTCTTTTTATGTGAACTTTTTCATTTTCAGTTAGTGACTGGAAACTCATTACATACTTACAGGGTCCTCTGGCAGCTGTTTCCATCCCTCCTTATTCTCCTTCCATCCCATAAATGTTCTATTTTAACACTATTATTCACATAAATAGTGGTGACATATTTTTTTAAAGTGAGAGACTTAACTCCCTATTAGAAATACTTACAATGTTCAAACAATAATAATAAAGACTCTTTTATGTAATTCTTCTGTATCTGAAGTACAGAAAATGACTCAGGAAAATTTTATTATTTTTAATCATGTGGCTCAGACACCACTAAGAAAGAACTAGGGAGATATTCAATCTCTCTTCTCCTGTATTGCCTATAAAGACTGCAGTCCAAGCGTGTTACGTACAGATTTCAGGAGGGCTTTACTGGGACTCTTAGCTGATATAAATGTTTCAGTCACAGTAAATATCATATTTCATTTTACTACTACTGATAATATAACTTCCAATTATTTGATAACATTTAAAAAAATTTAAATATTTGAGCAATGGATCATTCCTCAAGTTTAGTCTCAAACAGTCCATCTTCTCCACATGGAGCAGAGCTTCTTGGGATATTCCCTGTTATTCTCTGAGTACGTGCTTGGCAACTGCTGGCCATAGGTGGGAGTTCTGCCACCCACACTGTCTGTATTTTGCCACTCTCTTGGTAGGTACACGAACACTGAGGTTCTCCAGTTCTGTCATCAGGGAGTGTTGGAGCTCTGTTACTCCTGTTCCCTTACGGGCTCTGCGCCTCCTAAGCCTACACAGCACAGTTGAGAGAGTGCTTGATGACATTGCGTCTGGCACTACTAGTCAGAGACTCACATTCTCCTATGTTGGTATGCAGGAACAGAAGGAAAGTTTTTAACCTACCTAGACTACATTTATTAGCAGAAACCTTTCCTCCAACTACTGAGGTAATCCTGCACTATGAATAAGTGCTAAGCCTGGATATCCACCTCAAGAAAAGAGTTTTCTCTCAGAAGGCAGGGAAACCTCAATGGATGTTTTATACAGCCTGTGATCAGATTTCTGTCCTGAGTCATTCATACACTTGTTTTATCAGTGTGTTGTGAAGACTTATTTCATGTAACTTTCATATCAAAGTAACCTATACTGAACTATAAATAAAACAGGGGCAGAAAGTCGTGTTTTTTATATGGGAATACACGTAGCAGTATTCATCAGAAAAATGGGAATAATATTCAATTATTCAATTATGAAGGGAGTGGAGTTTTGTTTAAGGTAGTTTAGATAAACATGCTCAGTGTAAGTTGATATTATCTCTGCTTCCAGTCTACTGATTTTTTTAATTTAGAAATGTAGCCAATGAGTATGCTGTATCTGACTAACTAGTCAAGTCCTTGCTGTGTTATGAATAAATACTCAGATTGAGACTGGACAGTTTTCTGGAGCTAAAGAAGGAGGTAGGCAACAGAATCCAACAATGGCGATCTGTATCATGCAGGAAAAGGCTTTAATGTCTTCTCAGGAAAGTTACGTAGAGGTACTTGATGTACCAATGCAAGGTAGAGTTAGGGAATTTATTTAACTTCTGTACCTAAGATTAAATCTCTGTAAGAATATTTGAGGACTGCCCTTCCCCATAGGACATTTTTGGCAGTATTTGATGGAATATACAAATTTTTTACTTTCAAGTGACAATTGTCTTGATGCATTTTCACAGAGTCTTGCTACTCTTTTGCTAACGACCGGTGGGAAGCCAGTTAGGTGTACTACAGCGGGAGGTTTGTGCTGACCTGTTTGCTGGGTGGTCCTGAAGCAAAGATCTGCAAGTCAGAGCACTGCTGTTTAGAGACACTATACTTTCAAGGGTCTGTAGTCTATGGTGAGTGAATTTCTTGTCAGATGGGTTTGCACAATTACCAAAAGCATGCTAACTTTGACAGAAAAATTATAAATAAATGCCTCTACGCACTTCTTCTGATGTGCGCATATAAATTCTGCCAGCAGTAATGATGCAGTAATGTGGATTTACCAATTCATCTTCAGGAGAACTGATCCCATGAGATTTAAACTGACGAGGATGATTACAGAGTTGGCTGTCTTTTAAATGGCATAATTCTAAATTATCTTCCAGCATCTTTTCAAGAGTGGTTTTGCAATCAATCAGAATACTGTCTATTCACTTTTTTCTCTGATAGTGCCTTGAGTTTTGTTTCTAAGGTCAGTGTCTTTCAAAGATTTGCTATTAAACTTTCTGACTCATTTCTCTCTGAAGGAACAAAAGATAAAATTCAAGGGTAGATTGTAGAAGGGCTAAATTTCCGGAGGGCAAAGAGTAATGATGAATTGTGTGCAAAATGGCACTTGTACTCCTGCACTCTTCTCTTGGCAATTTCACTCAACTGTCTAGAGGTTACTTCAGTTGCCTGAAACTATCCCAATATCAAAAATGAGGAAACCTTTCCAGCCTGGGGGTATATGATATTTCATGTCAACAATAGAAGGAAATGGATTGACGTGATTAGCTACATTTTGTATCCAGCAAGTGTTTGCCAGGAAGATAAAGAATGTTATTGATGACCAATTAATCTTTCCTTTTGAAAGCCTAGGATGGGAAAAGTCTTTTTAGGGTTGATTTGCAGGAACATATAGGCACTAAATCTTCTTTTAGTTGCAGTGTTTAGATGTCACTAGCATTCACAAAAATCTCTACTCAGGTCTTGACTGACCATGGAGGCAACTGTCTCTCAGCAGTGAAATTTTTGCTGGTGAAGCCCCTATAAATTTTCTTCTGCTGGATATGTGTGTAATTACTTGATGACACTGACATAGCCCATACCTGAGATGTGGCAGCATTCACCAGCAACCTTATGTCCATATCCAGAGGCTCTTTATAATGGTGTTGTAATTCCCACCTCATATACAGTAATGCATCCTGAAAACAGATGAGAACAGTCCTGCCTTTGACTAATTTGGAGTGGGGATTTAAGTGTGGATCTTCCATTTCTCCTGACAGCTTCTAATGTCTGATGTAGAAAATGTTCTGGAAATAATCCCAGTTCTCAATCCCTCCCTTTCCCCTCGTTCCAGTTTCTGTATAAAATTAAACATTTCTGAGAGTGTGCTTCCAGATGAAGTAATCATCAAACTGTAGTTAGTCTCAATTTGCCATTGGCCCAAAACATACTTAGGAAAGACAGATAAAAGCCACAACTTTTAACAGTACAGACTGGGTGGGATCAACCTGTCACATCACTGCTTTTGACAAAGAAATTCAGACACACAAATAATAATTTGGTGTCCATCTTCTATTGGGACAATTTAGTTGGACTTGGATTTAAGGGTTTATTGTGTTTTGTAAGAAGGGGACAAATTTTCCCTAAAAGCAAAGCTGAGTGAGAAACAGAAAGACAGTGTGATCAAAAGTGGCAAAACACTGAAATTGTTTCCAATTTACTTATCCCAAACAAGCTCATTTTTAACAACATTTTCCACTTTCTAAATAATTTAAAGAAAGTTATATAATGTGGTGGAAAACGGTAAAACCATGTAAATGATGTTTGAATTTTCACTATTGAGAAAAATCTGTATTTATATGTGAAAACATTTTGTTTAGCTCTAAAGACTGAAACGAGAAATGTATGTCCACAGGTTGGGATGGAGCATACTTGTGTTTACAGATTATGGCTGGAATTCATAAACCATTCAAGAGAAAATTGAGGCTAGGACACAAACCTTGAGTGTCTTGAGCTGTGATTCAAGGAAAGGGTCCTAAGACTTGATACTAGTGCTGACATTGAGAAAGGACTACTGTGGCAGCTCATACAAATACTGTTATTTTTCTGGCTAGGTCCTTTGGCCAATGCTTGAGAGTAGATTTATGTGTACCTTTCTACTTAAATTATTAAGTAGTCAGATTATTAAGTCAAAGTCAAATTATTAAGAAGTCAGATATTTGAATAGATGGTGGTTTGGGGTTTTTTTTGGATGGTAATTCTTATGGCATAACAGAAAATACCCTATTCAGCTGCTGCCTTCAGTATACTGATTTTTTACAACTGTAAGGTCATATTTTTCACGTGGACAGTCTGTATGGCACACAGCCTCTTCCTTTTTGTGAAAAATCACACTTGCATTAACAAGTTGTGGTTGAGTTACAGATGCAGTGGAAATCGTAACTTTTTAGAAACCTCATTTGCTCTATGTATTTGTGAACAAGAATTTTAAGAAAAAATAATTTCTGTAATAAAAAAAAAGATAGTAAAACACACAAAGATAAGTAAGGCTTACGTGTTTCAACTATAGTTCCTTTCAGTCTACACAACTACTCCAAGAGTGTTTTTATCTTCCAGGAGTGATTTTGAAACAAATAAATAGTTTAATTGATTAATGTAGTCATTGCTTCTAAGGGCAATCCTTCCAAAAAGACAGAAATGTGCAGAAGCTGCAGTACTGCATGAAGGAGAAGATAAGAATCTCCAATCTGAAGGCTAGTGCTATTGGTAAAATATTATGCTTTAGTACTCTGTGATGCAAATTTAAGCAAAAGATTAGGCTTTACTTATCTCTCTCTAATGTTTCATGTTTTATTGTGAAAAAATGTATTTCCTTCATGAGAAGTACAGGTGGCAGTGTTGAATAAATTACTGGAGCTGTATGTTCACAGAAAAAGTGACAATTTAGCTTGCTTGAAGTATAATCTAAAGCTCAGCGACTGTCTCTCTCATTATTCAACCAGGTCAGTGACCACCTCATTGCATTACCTTAAATAATTAAGAGGGTAAGGCTTCTGCTAATACTGGAGAACAGCCTGGATTTTATACCCTGTATAAATTGAGCATGAGTGAAGCGCTTGCCAGGTAGTTAATCAAAGGGCTGCATTTTGAATCCAGCTTTTTAGTTAATCTATAATGGTGTAGTTCTGTTGAATGCACTGAAATTATCCAGATTACATCAGCTGGGAATTCATATTTTGAGTTTCTTCCTCAAATGGAATTCTCTTCTCTTCGGAATGGAATTATTTCATAATTAGTTATTACTTGAGTTTAAAACTATTAAAGACACTTGCTAGCTTCCCAGATAGTTAAAACCTAGGGGCTGACACTGCAATTCTGTGTGCTATGGGCATGACCAGTGTCGTTGGCTCTGAAGATGGAGTAGACTGCATGTGAGAGTAACAGTCCATGTATATAATGATGATCACAGCTCAAGTTTCAGTAGCTATGGCCACCGAGAGCACTGCAAAATTATGGGATGAATCCTACTGAAGGTTCTGCTCCAGGTTCAAAAGCTGTTATCTATGCTGCAGAGGACTCAAATGATATTTTTCAAGCTGTGAATGAGGGAGCCTGGTTTCGTCTGGATTTGTGCGTTGTAGCTGACTGCCTGTCGTGTTAAAGACGACCTGACTGAAGTCTATGCCAGGGTAAAGACATACATGAAAAGCTTTATTTTGTGTGGGTTTTCTGGCGTCTAGCATGGAACATTTTTAAGTCTTCTATCATGTGGTTGAGTTTCAGGGAAACTGGCCAATGAATTTATAAGCCACAGGCTGGCAATTTTTTGTACATACAGTAGGAAAGACTCAGTTTCCAAAGAAGGAAACGGTGTATGTGGGTGAAGAGGAATGCTCCAAGTATGAGAGGGATCAGAATTGTAACAGCTCTGGTGCAGTTGCATGCCTTCTGCTTTGGCAGTAACAGTCAGAAGTGTAAGAATTCTAGAGGAGGGACAGAAAAGTTTTAAAACAAACATCCTCACAGAAATGGGGGCTTATGTTCAGGTGATTGTGGATTATCAGCTCTGTCATCACTAGGTACATTTTCTGCTTCGCAGCATCATTCTGTGGAAATTCCTTCTTGTGTATTTTGTCTTTCTTCATGTCACATACACAGAGACACAGAGCCAAGAGGCCACGTAAACTAGCCAATAGGGAATGCCACACATACATTACCATTACCTCTCTTCTTATTTCTATGCACTTTGTTCAGTATGACTGAGATGCCTGCACTTCATTTAATTTTCACTGCTCCAAACACTTGCCCTTCTTCATGAACCAAGGGATCTTTAGGCTTTTCTCTTAAAAATATGTGGTGCTATGGTTTTCTCCTTTACCCAGTGGCTTAGTACTTAGTGCATAAAAGATTGCTAATTTCTGGGGTATTGATGTCAGCAAGAAAGCAGTGAAAAAGAGCAAGCATGACATTCCTAGGAAGAGGTCCACCAGGATTTCAGTGAGTTACAATCCATTTTCTACATTAAACAAGGGCGAACAGATCACAAATTTTGAAGAACTATTTTTTTTTGCTTATGTCCCAAATTGTGTCATAAATCTAGTGCTAAATCTCTTTAAGCTTGCCTGGATTTTGTAGTTGTGAAGGAATTGTCCTTTCTATCTTTTCATGGCAGGAGTGAAATGGATATTAAAGCTCTTTTGGGATCAGATCCATGCAAAATATTAAACAACAATAATTTCTATGAAAGCTTGTTGTTTGATGAAAAAAAATTACCCAGGTGTGTGTAAAATATTTTCCACAATAAGGCTGCCAAAGGCTAATGGCATTTTCTAGTTCCTGGCATGGTCTGTTTAGGTTTTGCTTTTAGACCTGTTGTGACAAAATGTTCTTCACATAGTAATAAAGTCTATTAGAACTAGAGGTGTAACACTACTGCATTAGTTGAAAGTATATAGTATCTCTGTTTTTTTCTACAGAATGTATCTTCTCAACATACGATGTTAAAGTCCTAATCAGGTTTTTTTGTGTGCCACTCTAGCACACCATTTGATACAAGCACTGTAGGATCTTCTTTTCCAGGAAGGGAGATTCCATTATTAGCCTACTTACGCAAATGGCGAATGGATGTCTGAAAACATTAAGATCAAAAGTGTGTATTATTTTCAGTGTCAAGCAAAAGAACACAGAACTGAAAATGCCTGCTCCTTCGCAGCATAGGGAACAGCTCCCCTTGGCTGAGTACCCAGTTCTCCTGTGTCTGATCTGATGTATCTGATGTCACTTATTCAGAATACTAGGATTGCATCTATGGCTATCGGTCTACTCCTAGATGCTGTCTTTCCCCAGCTTCTTGCCCTTTCCCTGCTGTGTCATCATGTGTCCCAGGGAGACATGGTGTCTGGGAGTATGCTGCATGTCTTCTCCAACAGTAGATAAGAGAACAGAAAAAGTAATTAGTAATTTAGCCTCTTTCATTGCATAATTAAGTTTTTCTGTGTAGGCACAGTCCATTCTTGCTAACTAAAAATGTAGTTGTCTAAGAATTTGTCTACCAGCTTTTTTGGTTATCAGTTATGCCAAATTATTAATTTTGAAATGGAGACAATTTATCTGACAAGTTCATGGAGGAAAATACAGGTTGACTTTTAACATAAACAACTCTATTTGCATGTTTGAGAAATGTATCTAGGCATTTAAAAAAAAACACCTGTATCAGTTAAAGGAAAATAGATACATACTTCAGAAACATCAAATCCTGCACTCCTGTGGATCAAGGGTTTTACCCTGTGAAATCGACAGTCAGACTGGAAGTATGTTAATGCTAAAAGAAATTTAATACTCTAGCTTCTGTTCTTCATTTCATTTATCTCCTTTCTCACTTCTCAGCTTATTCTTATCTAAAGTGTCTGGTGAATTGTGCTAGAGTGTCTCATCCACAGATGAAGTCAAGGAAAAGCACATAATCCCATCTCTTTGTCAGAATGTGCTGAGTTCATTGTACTCACTCTGCACTTCCAAGGAAAAGAGCAGGAAAATGAGCAAAGGCAGCAGAGTTCTGAAGAAAGTGTGTGGCTTTTAGTTCTATTATATGAAAGGTAAACAGACAGGACAAAGAAAGGCTGAATAGTTTCTGTTTACATGAGGCACTACTGGTAAGACATAAGCCTTTACTTATCTGTGTCCTATGGAGTACCTGATGACTGGAGAGACACGCACAGAAGATCAAAGTGCTGTGATTTTCACATGCAATATTTTCCTAGGCAAAGTTCTGGTTTTGCTTTATAATTGCATTTGTTGGATAACACAGCCATGAGTGTGCTGGCTCACCTGCAAATCACTGCAATCACTGTCACTATCACAGTTATATAAAAAGCAAAGGGCTTTATTCACATCTACATCAAAGATTCCTCAGTCATCTTTGCTGTTTTAAAGTTGCAGTAAGTAGTCTCCAAGTCTCTTTACACTGCCAGAGCGGGATAAAAAGGCCTTGTTGCATATAAGAATCTGGCTGATAGTGTCACCTCATAATCTAATACGGACAGTATTTTGTTCGTCTATACAGTGATGATCTTTACATTCATTTTTATATTTAAATGCCGCCTTTTTCTCTGAACTCCCTGGAGAGTAAATTTTTGGTGGTTTATTTTTGTTTTGTTTTGCTTTGTTTTGTTTTTTTTATCCTAAAGCATTGTAACAGAAAGAAATCTGTAGGCTGGCTTGTGAAAAATCTGTCATTTCAGAGGTCATTCTCTGTGTAAGTGGCAGCTTGGCTGATGGGAAGGCATGCATGCATGAGAAGCTGACAAATGGGCAGATGAAGCTGGAAGCTATGCCCTTAAAAGTATGCTAGAAAAGATGCACATGTTGAAGGAGGTGCTCTGGGAACTGTGAGCGTGTACTGCTTCATTTATTCCTGGAAATTAAAATGGAGAAGGTGATGCTATGAGCAGCTCAATATGATTATGATTTGTGATATGCTGTAGGACTTAAAATCGCTTGTGACTGTGGCCTTAACTGCTAATGAGTAAATGCTTCCCTTGGTTACGCCTGTACTGCTCCACTGACTCCATGGATCTGTTATGGCGAAGTGGGAGTGAAACTGGGATAAAGCACTTAAAATTCAGTGCTGTAACTGAAATGCTGATCACAACAGTAAGCATTCTGGAGAAGAAATTGTAAGAAACAGGCACCCATGATTTGTTTGTATTGCTGTTTTACAGTCTACTTTTCTTTCTCCTGTGAATAATCTGTAAAACTATCGAACAGGGCTGGATCTTAAAAAAAATCATTTGTGAACTAAACATAATAAATTTTGTTCCTTTCTCAAAAGATTCAAAGGAGAAGGTGCAAGGACTGGTCTGCTATTGCATGCATTTGTGTACAGACATAGGAAGCATGTGTGCTCTGCACCACACTGAGCTCATACTTCGGCTCAGAAGCTCACATTATGGGATTTGAAATATTTGAAGCTGAGGCTATGGCAGTTTCCTCCATTAACATGGCTTTGTGAGTTATAGCTGTACAAAGTCCTGTTTAATCTTGATTTCTTTCAAGAAGCCCTTGTTAAAATTCTTGCCAGCTCTGACAATAAGACAGACGCATTCTTGTGAATGGCATCTTTTAATAAAACATTTCTGCTTACATCGATTAATGTCAAGCTTTATGCCTAGTTTTTCCATCTTCTATATATCTTCTGTGTATTTTGTTTTGCTTAAGAGTCATTCTTCTCACCTGAGGTCAGAGACATTTGCAAACCTTTTGCCTTAAAACACTCCAATGAATTGGAGAATGAATTGTTGAAGAATAAGAATTGCATTAACTTAGGTATGTGACTGATGAGCTATCAGCTCTCTCAGAGGAATGACACTCAGTCACCGGGACTGCTAAATTAAGGCAGACATGTAAGAAGAATCTGTTTTAATTGTGGTGTTATAATAATTCACAAAGTGACCTGTATACAATGGTTAGTACACACATGTAGGGACTGGACATCTTGAGGTACTGATAATAGTATTCTACATAGATGACACAGCTGAATTTACCCCAGTTTAGAAATAGCTGAATCATATCTGCTCCTTGGTCTCTGCAGTATGAATAAGATGGTTTCTAGTGCTAAATGTCCAAAAATCTTGGTCATTAGTGAAAACCACTGTGGTAGCAGTAAGGTTGTTGTAACAAGTTACTAAGAAATAAGGTGGTAATGAGACTGTCTTATTTAATTAGATATGAATTAGTGTGACAGATAGAAAGCTATTCCCAGCCCTGGAAGCAGTCATCCCAGAGCTGGACTGAAGCACAGCAGTACACAGGAGCCACTGTTGCTCTTTGCTGTTCTGCTGATAAAAGAGGAACTTGTATACCTATATCTTTAGTCTGTCACTTTTCACAAGAATGAACAAAACAAACTTGGCACAAAGGACGTGGCGTATTGAAAGGAGTTCATTGTATAATGCATTTTACGCAGTTGGTGTTGTGGTTGATAAGAGAGTTACTTGCTGAGTTAACGCACTGTGCACCTATCCTGGATTACCGCTAAGTCCATTTGATCTGCTATATCCCCTTATCAGAAATTCCTCACTGAATCAAGTATATTTTCTGTCAAATCCTAGCTTTGAGATAATGAATCAAAGTTGGTTACAGTTAAAGGTGTCCTGAATAGATCAAATGGTTTGATGGGCAGTGTAATTTTTTGATAGCTGTAGTATTTATAAAGTAAAACACTCCTGTTTGTGACACCCTGGCTGTTTCCGTCTGGGATGAGTGCCAAGGGGACTAATTTTCCCTAGGCAGAACAAAGCTGAGCTGCCTGAGGTTGTGGACTCTCATCTACTCTGGGCATCTCTACCACATTTACATCTACTGTACTACTTTTTGGGGAATGCTGCAGCAATGGAACCTATTTCTGAGAAAAAGTGTGCGGAAACAGGAGTTACTCGAAAACTCCATTGCTGAAACTTGTGTGTGTAAATTTTGATAAAGAAGCAATACTGCATTTCCTGACCTTGGACGCTTCACCACCTTTGCAGCTCTAGCCCAAGCAGTCTTAGCACAGATAGGTAGATTGTTGCAACCGAAATGCCCAGAAGTTTATTTCAATATGTAGCTCTGCAGCAGTAGGAACCTCAAGTGCAGGTGGAAGGTGCAATAAGCACCTTGTGCAAGGCCTAGTAAGCATCTTGTGCAAGGCAGAGTATGAAGATCTTTCCTGAGTTCTGAAAGCAGCACGACTGTCTCTAATACAGCTTCTTTTACAAGGTCTTGTAAGCAAAGGGATTGTTCAGGTGCAGAAAACTTCCATGGACATAGTCAAAGGTAGGAATACAAAGGGAGTCAGTCGCATACCGTGACTGAGGTTATCAAGTTCTCTTGGACACAGAGTAATAAATAACTACTGATTCCAACTTCTTTTAATCCTTTATGTTTTTAAAATGGTTATTAAAAAAATACCGGTAGCAGGCAGGATTCTCAAAGCTGCTCTGGCAAACTCAGCGCTCAGTTATCATTAGCAAAGACCAGGCTTCCATCTGCAGTCTGCTCTTTGTAAGATTTTTTTCACAGCTAGAGATTCAAAAAGAATTATGCAGCTAATACACTAGAAAGCTAAAAATCTTTAACCATCACAACATTTTATAACACTTGTCCAAGGATTATAGTGACTGATCAAAGATGTTAAAAGCTAAGGCATTAGCACACTATAAACAAGATTTTTATAGTTTTTATAATAATATTTGCCCACTGACATGTTTTGTGAGGAACTCATTAGTGCTTATATTTCACTTCCATTTCTGTCTCACTTCCCATAGAAATAATATCCTGTGTGAAACTGTCTGAAATTTAGCTTCAGAGTTACTGCTTGTCCCCACAGTAAGAATGCTATTTTACTGTTGATCATGAAATAAGTTTGCCAAAGACGAATTAATAGATTGACATTGTCCCAAAATGCTCAGATATTTTCTTTACAAAGTTCTTGTTGGCCAGGAGTTTATTAGTTCTGAATTGAACTAATTTTGTTTTATAGCTAGAACATCTTGAATGCATGTTAATTGGGCTATATCAAATGAGCCACGGATTTCTGTGAATGTGTTAAAATAAAAATATATTCAAGAAATAAAATGCCTTATGTCCCTCTCCCTCTGTCATAATGGCTGCAATTCCCTGATATTTTATCATTGTTTCAGCAAAATTTTCCAAAATTACTATAGGTAATGCTAGTGATAAAATACAGCTTCTTTCAGTACCTTTTTCCAAGTGCCTGGGATGGAAGTTCATTTGAGCATAAATTGCACAGTTTTAGCTTATGAAAGAGAACTGTGTTACCTTTCTGTGTTTCCATCACTTAAACACTTTCCTGATTAAAAATTAAATTTATCCGAGGATTAGTGCCCTGGTATTTGGACTGAAATATTAAATTGATCTCACCTGGAAACCACAGCAGACATGACATTGAAATTAGCATCAGCTCACAGAAGAGACAAATGAGCTTCTTGCCAATGAGAGCTGCTAGGGCCAGTCTGCAGAACACAGCGCAAGCCTTGCCACGTGCCTTGCCATCTCACCGACGGGAAGGATTTCATTTTCCTTCTCTAGGATGTTTGCTGTAACCGGAATGAGGAGAAAAGCATGATCAACTCTCTGGCTCCTAGCTGATAGCTTGAGGGCACTTAAGACAAAGATGGAATAGGTGGTGGAATCAAGAAGAACTAGGTCAGTGATATTTTTAGAATGTTTTTAAATCTATACCTTTCTGGTTGCTCTAAGTCCCCCGAGGGTATATCTACACGCAACAAAGAGCTAGCTGTAGAAGGGGATTTCAGTAAAGGGAACTGTATGTCTTTTTTTATTGTGTTATTATATGACTTCTATAATGTATTGTGAAATGTAAGCAACTACAAAGACTCTGCTCCAGCAGGGTCTGCCCAGGCCGCAGCTGCTTCAGGGAATATTCCCTGCCCCAGCACGGACTCTCCGTGGGCTGCAGGGGAATCTCTGCTCTGGCACCTGGAGCACCCCTTTCTCCTCCTCCTTCCACGCAGTTGTTCATATTGGTGTTTCTCACACTTCTTGCCTCACTTCTCCCTGGAATGTTTGCCCTTTCTTCAATATGTTTTCCCAGAGGCGCCACAGACTCCTCCAACGGGCCTGGTGGTGCCGCTGCAGAACCGGCTGGAACCGGCCGTATCCAGCTGGGGGCAGCCGCGGCCTCTCCTCACAGAGGCTGCCCCTGGGCACAGGCACCCGAAACAAAAGCATAGAAATGACTTCTCAGGTACCTTATAAAGTTTACGGACAAAGGATATAGCATCTGATAAACCTGGATCTGCCCATCGGTGACCTCCCAAGAGCCCCCCGGTGTTTTAAAACTAACCACAGTTTGGGGACACAGTGCATTTCATGGCTTCGTCTTGACTGGATTCCTGGAAATTTAATCTTTTTGCCCCCTACTGAAGGTTAGTTTTGTAGGACATCCTCTGGTATTCGTGGTTGTTTTCTGATCCCTTCCAGGCAGGATGGAAGCATACCTTGTCCCCTCAGAAGACAGGCAAAAGGGCAGTCAGCTCCTTAAAGCAGCTTGTGCCATAACAGAAATTGTAGCATTTCCCTGGGGAAGAGGAGCATTTCCTTGCTTGGAGGAGAAACTTTTGAAGTGCTGGAGTGCAGGGGGAGCGCCTAACACAGGTGCTCAGGTTCTTAGGTACCAGCTGTGGTGTTTTAAGATTAATTGGGATCCACTTTCTGTGAAGAATAATGTATTATAGGTCATGGATGTATATCTCATCAGTCAGTGTAGTATACCTGAAAAATCTCTAACTCAGCATATAAAATACTCTTTTAACCTGAGTTTCCTGTTTCAATGCACATGTTCTCAGGAGAGCACAGGGTAAGGAAAATGATTTCTCTAAACCTTAAGCAAAGCATAATTTGTTGTATAACTGGTTAATTGTCCTTATTTTTTTTACAGTATACTAGAAATTAGCTTTTGAGACAGCATTGTTAGGAATATCAATGTTTGCTTACAAAAGAAAAGCAACAAATTCCTTCAAATTCAATTTTATCATTGTTTTTTTAAGAAACAGTAAAATAATGCTAAGAGGATTCTTGTATATGCTTAAGTTTTTTACCATTTTAGCATGTGATGCTCCTTGGATGTTAATCATCTTTGTTTTTAATGCAATTAGTCACAGTGGTGGTTTGTAAGGTGAGGATGGACCATGTTCTTAAAATGCATAATTCCACTTTTTTCTAAGGAAAATATAGAGCAAGCATTTCTATATGACCAAAAATCCCAACCTGACAGACTTCAGGAGGGGAAAGTGTGCATTGATCAGATTTTTAAGAAATGCTTAGGAAGAAAGAGCAGAAATATAGTTGTTTTTTAAATTTATGATGTAAAGCTGAATGGAGCAATGCTCTATTTAGAAACATAATTGGTTTTTGTGGCAACATGGCCAAAAGGATATGTGAGGGATTCTGTGGAATAAGAAGTGAAAGCACTGAGAAGAACTACTGTACTCTGTTTTTCATGCAGTCATTGCATCTAGTATTTCACCTTCTTTGGCATTTTTGCTGATGGTGACAGGATGGAATGGATATTTATACCAGCTAGACTACTGATTAGGACTGTGTAAAAGAGAGGTATGTTTTGTCAGGGTATTAACGCAGCTCAAGGTCTCTTGTCGCAAATGTTTATTATGATGGGACAAATACAGAGCAATTACCATTTACTGGGTAATAATTTGGCAACATTTAGAAAGTGGTAAACAGAAGTGACTGGAGTAATATATGAGTTGGGGCATCATCCCAAAAACCTGTTAACACTAATTACAGATTTGATGCACCAGGTGATCATTCAGCAAACATTTGCAACTCTTATGCGCTTTTTGTTTGCCTGTTTCCGTGGGATGCAGTCCTCAGCATGGCACCACAGCTCTTCCCTGACAGTCTCACATGTTGTGCTTTAAATACTTCCTTTTGCACATGAATTTGTCTTGGAAAGACAAAATATTTGAGAATTGTCTGGGCAGACAGAAAACTAGTTGCACCTCATCAGCTATCTTTAAAGGATGAAAATGGTTCTGTTAATAACTGATATGCATGTTTGTGTTTCTAATAAGGACAGTAAGGAATGGTTTTAAAAGGGAATTGTACACAAGACAATTGAGATCTGTTCTCAGCTCTGCTAGACTTTCTGTGTCAATATTGGTTAGTCTGTTCGTGATTACATCTCCCACATTTAAAGAGGAAGAATATTACTGTGTGAGGGTAGTGAATGTGCTTGTGATTGAAGCCAGATAGATACCTTATTAATAGGTGTATATAAATACCTAGAATAGATGTGACATTTGCAGACCATACTGGCCAGGGCTGTGCTTAAGGACTGGTTTATTTCTAAAATCAATATACCATTGTACATAAATACACTGACATACATATATACTTCATTAATGACTGGGGGATGGGGGGAAGGAATCCCCAACAAAACCAAACCTAAAAAACACAACCAAAAAAACCCTTCCTAAGAATTCAAAGAAAACCTAAACTAAAAAAAAGAATTACACTAAGATATTGAGTATGGCAGTTCTTACATTAAACCTCTAAAACAAAAGGTGTCCAGAGGACTGAAGGATCTCACTTTCAGCTGGTTGTTTGCATTCTCTCCCATCCAGAAAAAATCTTTCATGCACAGGTAAGTTTTAGCACACCAGTGGTCCCACTGAAATCACTGACCATCTGCTTATCTACACAGGCTGGACCTGTGCTGAAGTAGGGATATAATTAGTAAAACATCTTTTTGTTTTGTTTTTTTTTTTCCTGGTTTCCTGGCATCTTGAAACCCCCGTTGTGGGTTGGGGCAATCCTAAACACAAATACAGCCTGGGTGGAGAATAGATTGAGAGTAGCCCTGAGGAGAAGGACTTGGGGGTGATGGTTGATGAGAAGCTTAACGTGAGCCAGCAATGTGCACTCACAGCCCAGAAAGCCAACCACATCCTGGGACGCATCAAATGAAGCGTGGCCAACAGGTCAAGTGAGAGAATTCCGTCCTGCTAAGGGAGGGGATTCTGTCCCTCTGCTCCACCCTCATGAGACCCTCTGGGGGGCTCTGGGGCCCCCAAGACAAGAAGGACATGGACCTGTTGGAGCAGGTCCAGGGGAGGGCCATGATGATCAGAGGGCTGGAGCACCTCTGCTATGAGGACAGGCTGAGAGAGTTGGGGTTGTTCAGCCTGGAGAAGGGAAGGCTCCGAGGACACCTTATAGCCCCTTCCAGTACCTAAAAGGGGCCTGCAGGGAAGATGGGGAGGGACTCTTTATCAGGGAGCGTAGTGATAGGATGAGGGGTAATAGTTTTAAACTGAAAGAGGGAAGATTTAGATTGGATATTAGGAATAAATTCTTTACTGTGAGGGTGGTGAGTCACTGGAACAGGCTGCTCAGAGAGGCTATGGATGCCACATCCATGGAAGCATTCAAGGTGTCCCAGGGCAGGGGCGTTGGAACTAGATGATCTTTAAGGTCCCTTCCAACCTAAACCATTCTATGAGTCCTACATGGCATTAATTCCCCTAGGAAATAGGGACTAAGGTGACAATATTGTTAATATATAACAATAAATATAATAAATATATTATATATTGTTATATATTTCTATTCTTATATGTGATTTTAATACAGAGAGAAGCTTTCAGAGGGTGGAATAGTTGTACTGTGAGCTGGATCTTTCTTTAATTGGGATTTATTTTCAAAAATATTTCTTTTTAATGACTGTGGTGCTGTAAATGATTTCTGAAAGTGATCTTAAAGTTCTTGTACCTTCATACTTTTTTTTCTTAAATTATAGATGTAATAGCGCTAGTGGGAATGTTAGTGCTCTAAGGAGATGAACTGAAACATGCCAGAGCAGTACCTTAAGTCTTGCATGAAACCAGCCTGGTGGTTTGAGCTCTGTCTAGTAGCAGTCTTTCCATGTGGCACTTCCCTCCGTTTGTGGTCCAAGGCCAGCCTTTCCCTTTAACAAATGCCACAGACACTTGTTTCTAGGTTGTCCCCTCATCTGTGGCTTTTCTACATCAATGGAATCTCTGTAAGAACATGGTCTAACTGACCTCATGTGATGTCATTTGCACAGTCTCATTAACGTTCTTGTCAAGTCCAATCCTGAACACTGAAGACTGTAGCGCTTGTCTGCATGCTTTACCAAGGAAGCTGACGCTGCAGAGAAACATTATCACATCAAGTACCAGTGTATGGCTTGCCAGTAAATCTGCCAGGAGAGCTAGCATGATTCTTGCTGAAGCTGAAAACAACCCATAACCAGTAACATGCTCTCGTAAGTCCATACATTTTTTTCATTTATAAAGTAGGTAGATTTTTCAGGGTAAAAGAGTATTAGCTGGGTAGCCCTGGATGCTTCTCCAGGCAGTGTGTTAGCTGAACCCCTGGAGATTTGAGACTTATTCAACAAGGTGGCAAGATTTTGAATTTATGTTAAATAGCCTAAGAATCCTTTCCTTGAAGCTGAAAGAAAAGCCAGGATAGTAGCTCAGGCAGCTCCCTTCTCGGGGTAGTTGAGGATCCTAAAGCATTTGACCTTAACTTCTCATTGCAAACTGCTACTGTTGTCTCTCTGTAGTTTTTGGAGGCAGTCTGCATTTACCCTTCCTTCTGGGAGTAGCTAACTAAGCCACCATTTGTGATACCAAGTTTATTTTGTGTTAACTTTAACATCTGAAACAAGTTTCAATCTAAACAGCTGAAAATAGACTAGTTGTTTGAAAAACAAACAAATTACTAAGTATTGCAACTAGTGGTGCAGCCATGTTTTTGTGGATTCTGAAGACTTTATCTGTCTTGGACTTTTAGACCTATAGTAGCCCATAAAGTGGTGGAAAGATTTACTGAGTGAAAAAAGGTTTGGCCAGTTGGTCTAGGTCATTGTGATGAATCTTACAGTTGTTTAATTCATCGAATTTGTTACGTGTGTAAAAAGTGACAGTCCTGTAAGTGCCTGAACTAGTGAGTAGTACAAACCATATTTATGCCTGGGAAAACCAGAGGTAATCAGGCATTCCCAAAATGCTTTTTTTTGTGACTGCAGGAAATTCAGTGTCTTTCCATAAGTAAGTATTGGTTTGGACAAGTCCACGTCTTTTGCTTAATAATCCCTCCTAGGTCCTGCATTTTTACTGACATTCATCCTCTAGACTTGGGTTGTTTGTCACACCCTTCTTGCTGCTACCTCTGGGGGACCAGAATTGTTGGGTATTCTCAAAATGCAGATAAGGAGATTGGAGTAGAGGAACTTTTACTCTGGGAGCTCTGCACTGGATTAGAGCTGTTGCCCTGAGTGTGCTCCTGAGGGCAGGAGGACAACAGTGGTAGAGCAGTCCACAGCCAAGGTTGTGGCCAAAGAATACTTCAGAATGGTCACCTCTTGTGTTTTTTTTTAAAGCGAATAGAGGAGTTTTGAAGGCTAGAATGAGAGTTTAAGCATTCTCTAAGAAGGAGCGGCCGGGATGAAAGCAAAGAGAGTAAAAGCTGTTTGTTTTTAAAGAGAGAAGTGATAATGTGAAGAGAGAGGAGAAAGTGCAGCATTCAGAGGAATGCAGAAGTCTCTTAGGGCCCCTTTAAGCAGAAGTTCAGAAGTTTTCTTTTGATATACCTTGCTGATTTTGTTATATTTGCATTGTAATTCATAGTCATCCCACACATAGCCTGGTGTTGCTGTGTTAATTGAAGTTCTAGCCATCCGGCAGATTAGCCCTGTGTACTCCTTGAAAATTGCATGTCACGTCATTAAACTGGAGTAAATGCTGGATAGTTTGTTGCAGAAAGTTAATCATTTTGGCCTTCTCCAGATCCTTGGGGAGCCATGAGGCAAATTATACTCCTTTATCTGTTTTTCAGATTGTAGTCTGCATTTTATTTTTCTGGTGCTGCTGGTGAGTGTGCATTTAATTCTCATGCTGTTACCGTTTTGCCTCTGATACTCCATGACCATCACAAAATATGCAGCATCAAGAACCAAAGCTGCTAGATTCAGCAAAAGCCCTGTATTGTATTAGCAAAAATTTTCTATTAACATTTCATGAGCAGAGATTAATAAAACATTAGACAATTAAATATTTCATATTATCAATTGCAGCTGATTAGCAAGCTCATGAATAGCGTGAAAAATATGATAGGTTTAAAAATCTTCATATTATATGTGATACCGGAAGGGCAAACCTATTACTTCAGTAAGTCCTAGTTGATTTGGTGCAAATCACACATTATTTAACAAGTTTGTTCTTTTAACCAAACCACTCATAAATAATTGTAATGCCACTAGTTGTCAGTAAAGTTTTAATTAATTTAGTTTATAATTTAACTCATGTGCAGAAAGTTTAATTTTTCAATAGGTTTATTCCTGCATTATTTATTTGGATAATTTTCATTAAATAATTCTCAAACTGATCTGGAGGGAATTTGTCTGCAGGAAGACAATATTTATTACACATGGAAAGATTTTATTCATATATTCTGGCCTCGGAAGGCCTGTTTTCAGAAGTCTATTTTTATAACGTATTTATGTGGCAATTACATAGTATTTATTTATGCCCTTGTGCACCAAAGTAGTCCAGTTTGTAAACGCCTTGCTCGGGCTGCTGAAGAATACTTTGCAGGAGTGGATTTAGCAAAGACAAACTGACACTACTAATGTCACTTCTAAAACCTCTTCCTTCCTCAAGTGATGGAGACTTTTCTGCCCTTGGTGTATTTTTCCCCTTTTCTCTCAATTTTCAAAGGCTGTATTCCAGCACTGGGAGAAGTCTAGTAATAAAGAGTTATACTAATTAAAGCACAAACTCCTCTGAGCCGCATTTTGCCCTCCATCTTTAGCACTGAAATAGTGAATAAATTTCCCTAGTTCAGTGTTCTCTACTCCCTACTTGCTTTGAGTTTTCACTACTGAAAAAGTAGGTATTTTAGTGGGTCATGTATTAAAACTTATCTATTATGAATTTGAAAGCTTTTGGGCTTCTCTGGAGTGTTCACAGTAAGGAAAGTATCTAGGTCCTCTTGGAGCTTGGCTTGCAGCTTGGCTGACTTGGGAATTCAGCCACTATTTTGGGATTTTGTATGGTCCCACATGGTATTTAGTGATCATTCTTTGAATAGTAATATATACTGTATTCTTTTTCTTTTCCTGAAGTTAGTTTATTTGTCCTATTCTGTCCTCTTTGCTGCAGAAGTTTTCAGTTTTTCTAAGAAAGGGACTGGTAAAAAAAGGACTTTCTAGAAATTATTATTCTGTTGACAATCCTGCAACAACATAGGGCACAGCAGCAGCCTGAGAATCAGTGTGAGGGAAGCATCTTCAATGCAATTCAAGGTAACTCAGATTCTGTTCTTCCTGCTACCATGCAGTGTTTCTGTAGTCGTGAGCAATACTGATATAATTTGTGCGTAGTGTCCTCAAAAGCAGCCACATGTGAAATGTTTAAAATAGGGCTAACAAGGGAAAGATGAAACGTAATGACTCTTTCTTTTTTTTTTTTTATATATATACATATAAAAAAAATTACTTTAAACCTTGATAGATGTAGAGCCATTTGGAATAAGTGGTAAGGCTTAAACAAGATCCATGAAGTAATTTTATTGTCTTTACATCTTTCAGCCAACTAATACAATGTTAAACTTTTATCATGCTTACAATCACCACCCAAACGAGAAATTCAGTACAGATGTTAATTCACCTTGTTTACTTTAGACTGTGAAAACTGCAGTTGATGGGAGTTTAAGATGGGAAATACCTGAAGGTAGTTCTTTCAAAAGCAATCATTTAGGAATATCTAAACTGAACGACTTGTTTGAGAGGAAGGATAGCAAACATTTACATATGAAATGTCAATTTTATACACAGTAAGGGTGCCCACAGTAAGAGGGCTCATCTGTGTTTAAGAGATTACAGGAGAAGAGAAATATTATTTTTTTACATCGATGAACTACATTAACTGCAAACAAAGAAGGACAGAATTTACTGAACTCAGATGATAGGAAAGGAGAGAGGAAAATCGAATTGTTTTCAAGTCAAGTTACCACAGTCAAGACCTGGAGATGTTTTTAGAAAGGAAGATACTGATCAAGAAGTCGGAGTGAGCTCTCATGAAAGCACAACATAGGGAATCCTTTCAGATACCTTTCAGAGGTGAAAACAGAAAATCTTGCTTCTAAGAGATCAGGGTGAAATCCTGGCTGCTAGAAAATCAGTGATAACGTTTGTTACCAGTTTGAAAAGGGCCAGGGTTTTTCTCACTTTGACCTGTTGGACTAAGAACCAGAACATTCTGGATTTCAGACTCATAAGTGTGTATGATAAAGATGTTCTTAAGATCCTGTCACTTTTAAACCTGCATGGTGTTTCTCACCAGCTGCATAGACTAATTAAATAAAAAGTCCTGTTCATATAAAGTTAAATGATGTTAATTTATTTTGTTTGGTTTTTTTTTCGTGTGTGTGGTTTTTATTTTTTCTTTTTATTTGTAGGTAATAGACAAACACTTTACAATTGTCTATATCCACATTCCATCTCACTCCATGATGCAAGTACCTTACAGGCTTCTGCCGTTTTTTATGTCACTCTGAGTATGGACATTAAACTTGATTTTCCTTGCAGTTCTGAAATTGCTGGGAATCTTGCCTGAATGACTGGGTTTATCATGAGAACGGTATTCTTCTGCATGCATAGCTCTGGTCATAGCTAGCTATCTAAATCCCACAGAAGTATGAGAAAGGTTATTGAGAAATGCTGGACCTTGGTGTGTTATAAGGGCACTGTTTGGTTTTGAGTGTTTGAGGAACTCATAGGCTCCCTATTATTATATATGTGGATCTTCCACAGCTGTTGGAGGAAGCTGGTAGCATTTAGTTGGGAGAACAGAGGTAGCTATGTACCAACCTGAAGTGTGGTCAGCTGGTAAAAATACTGTTCCAGGTGTGGCGAGTCACATCTCAGGGGCTGTTCTGACTAAAACAAGCAGTAGTTCTGAAGCTTCACGTGAGCAATCTGCTATGGGAATTAAGAGACAAGGAAGCAGAAGAGGAAAGAAAAGAAAACCAGTATTTGCCTGGTATTTGATTTAAAATAAAGCTCTGCTGTAAAATGCATACAGTGTTTACCCAAACAAGTGATGCAGGTGCTTATTCTTCCTTCCTTGTGGAATGTCCTTCCTTCAATGGGACTTAGCTTGCACTCATGCTGGTACGCATGCTTCAGTGCTTTTCTGCAATAAGAATAGTTGCTTCTGAATGCTTTTGGCTCTCTGATTTACAGATATGACTTTTTTTTTAATGTCTGTTTTCAGTCTAAACCAAATCTTAATAAGGTAAATTGTTTTTCTATGGAATAAAAGTGTTGTTTTTCAACTACCTCTGATTTTTGAATATTCGAATAAGTAAGAGCAAGCTGTGAAGTACCTATAAATAACAAACCTTACTGAATATTTTAAAATTAAACTTTAAGTATTTGTACAAATTTCTGAAAGAATTTTGGAAATATTTCATAGCCCAAAAACATTTTTAAACTAATCTACTAAAACATTTGGGGTTTTTCCCCTCAAACATATTTTTATCAGGATTTAATAAATTTACAGTGATCTTGTTTAAAACACATATTTCTATTTTATATCAAAAGGCAATCATTAGGGCTGGTTAGAATTTCCCAATATTCAAGTTCTCTACCACTCCTATATTACATTCAGGATTATGCTTAAACATTTTCTGTTTCATTCTCATCAGAACTAAAGAAAGGTCTTCATATGGTTATCAAGCATTAATCATTTTCTGACACTGGCTTAGATTCATACTACTGACCTACAGCTGAATGACACCATATCCAGTACAGCTAGCTGAATATCTGCAAAAATATTAATCCTATAAATGATTGATGAATTTTTCTATTTTTCATTGAATTATTTATTTCCATGACTGGTATTCAATACACTCTAAAGCTAGCCTTAAACCTGCTCTAATAACTAGATACCATCTGTCACCTGTCAATGAGCCGTGCAGCTCCGCTGCCATTCAGGTCCAATAGTTCTCCATTTTAAGAGGAAAAAATGGTAAGTATGGTCACCTTTTCTTCAATCTTTAAAACCTTTTTTGAAGTTAAAAAATGGGGTGCTTCTGTTAACCTTTCTGACAAGTTTTTACAGTCTCTGCGACACAGATTGCATAATTCTGCTTCAATGGAGCCGTGGCAGTAACGTCGCTTGACAGTATAGTTTATCCCCAGCTGTCAGTAGATGGTGCCACTTTGAGACAGAGTGTAGCAAGGATGTTTTGATTCAGTCCACCTGGAAGCTGATCCTCAGTTAAAACGACAGGAAGGATTGGGACATTCAGACTGAAATGATCCATTTGAATTAATGAGAAATAGTATCATATTTAGTGTTTGAATGAATGTATGAATGTTTAGTTTTTGTTTTTAACTAAAACTTACTTAGTCAGAATTGTGTTCATAGAAATAAACTAAGAAACTTGACTTAGATGTGTATATATCAAGAATAGAAAAGTGTTTCCATAACAATAACATAAGGTCGTTCAACGAGATGTCACTTGTTATGTGTGTTAAATTACACAGGTAGGATAGTTAAGTAATGCTGTGAGTGAACAATTTAAAAGCAATGAGTGACTTAGAATTATTAGCATGAAAAACTTTCTGAATCATTTAGAGATGCAAGCATATTTGTGAAAGGAATGGTCAGCTCCTAAGATTTCTTTGAGTTGTCCATGTTCGTGGGAGGAGAGGATAGATAGGCAAAGTGGAAAAGCCATCATTACATCCCTGCACATGTGGAGATAGGAATGAATTTGATAGCGTAGTTTACCAATGCTGGTAATAACGGCTGTTAAGAGAATTGTTTCCAGAATGCAAAGTGCTATTGCAGGCCTACATCAATTTTCATGGTCGTGTTCTGCCTGTATAGGATGAAGAAAAGTGAGCAATATAAGAGACAGAATCCTCTGTCCTGTTCAGTGTCTGTCTCAGGAACTGTGTACAGTTTGCACATCTACATTCAATGAAATAGTCAACTGTGAGTTATGTCCTCTTCTGTAATTTCTTTTCTTCTCTATGTAATAACAAACATTGGTTTAGAGTTTATGCTCCTTGTTGTCTAATGAGAAAAAGATTTAGATTCCAAACCTAATTCCACCAAATGAAGTTTAAGAATTTAATCTTTTTTTTTTCTTTTTATATAGTAGCCATTTCAATTTGTGGTCCTATTCCCACTTCTTGTACATTCTTTCTGAAATTGTTTTTGCTGAATCTTTCCCGTCTTCCTAATAAAATGTGCAATAACTTTCTTTATGTAACTGAAAGCCCTCTAAACCTTTTTCTTAATTGCTGAGGGATTGCCTCTGTGCCTTTAAGATGTATTGAGATTTGTGGGTTTATTAGTTCTGCAGTTGAATAATGCAGTTTGATCTGATCTGCCAGAACATCAGTAAAAATATTTCAATTAATGCAAAATGCCACTGCTGTAGTTATTGCTTGCTTGAAAAGCTGAAGGATGTAACTGCTGTTCCGAAACCTTTCACAATGACTTCTGGTTCAAGCTTTTTTGATTTTAAGACTTTTCACTTGACTTACAAAAGACACCTTGTTGGACCCTGAAGTGCCACATTTGCATGATTTGTCCATACCTTTTCACCTTTGGTCATGTTTTGTTCTCAGCTTCGCTTCCGTGTTTTCCACTGCCGTGCAATTCTGACTTGATGTGATAGGTTCAGTATAAGATCTGCGTTTATCTTATGCTTCTAGCTTTAGAACTATCTTTAATGCAAAGCAGGGCTGTGTTGTCATCCCAATTATAGTGGGGCCAATCCAGTGTAATTTCACTAGTTTTTATGTTGCTTGGAAATGTTTTTCGTTAGTTATATATTAAACTGACTACCTGGAATGGGTTTATCATTTTTATTGCTATTGCATCTGTATATTGATTTGTTCCTATAAAGTGATGTGTTTGTCATGAAATGTGCAATAGCCCCCATACTGTGGAAGGTCATAAACATTTGTAAACTGCTTAGACCAAATGTAGCTAATCTTGGGAGTATATCATAGTTCTTTATCTCAACAGAAACCAATTTCATTTCCTTCTGCACAACTGAGCTTTGTGAAGGCCATGAACTGTTGGTTGTACACAGGTACTTCCTGCTTGATCTGTGCACAGCTGGCTTGCTAATATGGGGCTGGCTTTTTTCAGCAATAGCCTGCTGAATGGCCATGTAGTGGCTACAGGTTTATGGAACCTTTGGCTCGTATTGTTTTGCCACGGGAATATTTTCTTGACTTCTCAGATGAAAAAGAAGAGGTAAATTCTTGAGACTTGCAAAAGCTCCACGAAGGGTGGTTCATGATCCATCACTGCTCAACATAATTAGCAGAGTGTTGCTTAGCTTGTTGGTAATGCTCATTAGCATTAATTGAAAGGCCCAAACCAGAAAATTCATTTCATACCTCAGGAAAAAACTAAAATAAAAGTCTGAATAATTTTTCATTCTCTAGCTTTCCGAAAAGTCAAATTATTTCTCCTTGTCAAATAAAAACCCAGTAATCTCTTAGACATTCAAGCATTTGTTCTCAGATACAGAAACCAGGAATTTTACAGGTCAATAGAGACACAATAAAATCCCCACCAGCCAGATATAAGGAATTTAGATGAGTCTCCTGGCCTGACCAGTACCTGTGTGAGGCATGGATTTAATGAGAGGAAAGGGCTAACAGGTCTCCTGCCCTTCCTCCTTAAGAATTGCCTTGGTTGTTCCTCCAGAGCATGTAACACTGGTGTAATTGTGCATCAAACACAGTTAGAGCTGAGTTGGATTTGGCCTGTAGGAACTCTAAGCTACCCTTAATGATAGCTGGCACTGACAGCTTGATTCGAAGCAGCAGCTCGATGCAGCATTGTCATAAATGTTAATATGAAATGAAATAGGACAGCGTGGGACAAAATTTGGGAAAGATACAGCAGTGTCCTGTAAGCTGCTTATACCATCTTCACTCTCTTTATTAGTCACAGTATTCAAACGTGACTTACAAAAAACTTCATCAAAACTAATTCTGTATTTATCTTAGGCTTTGCTTAATTAAGCAGTGATATTATACCATTTAATACTTATTCATATTTAAGGCCTACCAAATTTTTTCTTCTCATTTGTTTCACATTCACTAAATTAAGGGGAAATGCTGTTTTCTATAATCCTATATCTCTTCATGTTCTGGACAAATGTGAAGGAAAAAACTTAAACAGAATACCAACTGCTTTCATAACCTTTAAGGACTACTCAAATTTGCTTTCCAGAATAGTTTCAAACAAAAAAAGGCTACTTATCACAATGATTTATGTGAACACTCAGAGAGACCGAATACACAATGCTGTATGTGTTCATATTACTCTCACAAACCTCATCCATTGAATGTGTCTCCAGTCACAGTCAGAACACCTTTCTTGTTTTTAGTGCTGGCTAACATACCACGTTTTTTACTCTGTCTGTACAGGAACCATGGAGTTCATGTCTGTCCCCTTCAAGAGGTTTTCAACCCAATGGGGAGTTTCGCTCAGAGAAGGGATCAAAGCCTCAAAAATAATTAAGTTTTACAGATACCATAAATGCAGTTGGATAGACAGAAGTAATAGACAATCAGTTCTGTAAGTGCAGGGAAAGCGATAGCATGGATATACGTCCTTTCAACATCAAAAAATTCTACAGAAACAATACTATATATTCATACCTCAGCATACTTTAAATGCTGGAAATGCTTCAGTGAGAGGTCACACTTTATTAGGGAAAGAGGATCACAACTGGACATCAATAGTGATAGGATTTTCAAAAAGAGGTCTTGGATATTTCTATCAGTAATTTACTTTAACACTCAGAATTGGGGGCAAAATGTTAATAGAATGATTTAAGATGGAAGGGACATCTTAAGGTCATTTGGTCCAACCCTTCTCAGAGCATGGTCAATTTTGAAATGTAGTAAGTGATGTGAAATGTAGAAAAGTGATTCTAATGTGATTGTATATTGACAGGGCTTGTGTAGATCAGATAAGGTGCTTTTCTGTAAAATGGTTGGTGTGGACAATCATGGCATTGGCTTATCTGAATGAGTGAGGATCATGGGATTCATACAGATAAGCTTTTGTATTGGTCATGATACGATAGAGTTCTGTAAAACTATGAAGCTTTAGAGCAGGTAAATAGAGAATGGATATTCACTGTTCTTAATTATTCTAGAGCTAAAGAGCACATGATAAAATTATTAAGTGTAAACAAAAAAAAAAGTTTGTTTTTTTGTTTTTTTTTTTTTATCCAAGTTTGGAGGAAACTGTAGAAGCTGACATACAAATAAGCTTCAAAAAGGTTAGAGATCTCTTTTGATAGTTACCAAACACAATACATTCTCCACCTTATAAAATCGCAGTATTTTTAAACATTTTTATCTTGATGAGCATTGGAAGCAGAAAGGGCTAGTTTAGCTAACCACAGTTTACTTTTTTCCTATACTTTCCCCCCAGTCACGAGTTACTGGCCACTATGCCTTAGCCCATTTTCTCCACTTAGTGTTTTTTATATGTTTAAGTCAGCAGACTTCTTAGTTTTGCTAATTACAGAACTACTTTTCTGTTAATGTTTCTTCTTTATAGGGGGAGCTTAAAGACCGTTGAATCTGTCAAGATGATAAAAATGTCAGTTAAACATTTGAAAGAGAACAAAACTATTCTGAATGATTACATTAGAAAATGAAAGGGCCACGTGCCAAATGGCAGCAATGAAACAGGTAGTGTGTTACTTCAGGATGTCAGAATAAAAAATTCTTTATTTCTGCTACCCAATTTTTAAACTTTTTTTCTGATGACACTAATTTCAAGAAAGGACTGAAGGAAAAAAGAAATTGTGATTGAAAGTAACCTTATAAAAAAATATAATTTAAAAACAAATCAGAATCAGCATACCCTTTGGTTATCTGTATTGGAAGATGTTAACTTCAGCTGGCATTGTACACAAGGGTGCATAGCTCTTTGTCAAATCATCTTAGTTTCTTGCCATAAGCTTATCTTGCTTTGGTCTCCACTAGCTTCTCAAATTCACATGAGCGCAATCACAGCAGTTTGTAGCATAATGGTCTATGTTATCAACCAGATGCTTTTTGTTTGAAATGCAGTTTACAGCTTGTGTATGAGAAGGATGACTATCACAGAAGTGCTGTGAAGACCTGAACTTCAGGTATCAGATGGATGAAGATCACAAAAGGTTGCACCATGGTCACATGCCCAGAGTTTGGCTCCACAGGCTCCAATTGTCAAATGCAATATGTATTTTTTCCTTGATTTATGTGTTTTTAATGTCTTCATCTCGTGGTTTCACACTGTCTAATCAGATCACATTCCAAACACGATGTAATGCAATTCACTTTTATTTCTGTCTCCGACTAAATTAACAACAAAGAAGAGGTATGGAAAATTCTCTACAGAATAGCTTATCCTCTTACACCTTCTCTTTATTTTTTTTTTTTTAAACTTTTGCAAGATTACTTTTGGCTTTCCTTATAAATGAACAGCTTGCTCCCTTGAGCCGTTTCCTCAGGGAGTTTTCTGTCTTTTTGCCTTGCCATTTATCATTATTACATTCTTCATTTGCACAGCTCCTTTTGCAATTTCTTCTTCTGTTCTGTTTGTTCTGTATCTCTTTGGTTTAGGGTGTTACTTTTAATTTTTAATTTATTCTTATTTAGAGTTACACTTTGTAGCTTCAATTATCTTTGCCAGACAGCAATATTTTATGATAATCACTCTTTTTTTTTCTTCTTGAAGATTGTTCACTTTAATCCCCATAGCTCCAATCTCAAGTGACTAATGTTTTGATCACTTATTCATTATGTTTTTATTTTGTATTTCACTGTCTGTATCATTCTGTTTTAATTAGTTTCTCTGTATATCTTTGTTTTGTTTTCTGTTACCTCCTTCTGTGGCTGTATAGTCTACCCCACTTCTTGCATGCTCAATCATCTCTTAAAAATTCACAAGGTAAAATTACTGACCTGTAGCTTTTAAAAAAAAAAATATATCCCAGATGGTAACCGATTATAAAATCTGAAGTTGGCAGCTGTTAACAGGACCACAATGCCTTCTGCTGCTGTCTGCAGTTTGACACCTCTAAGTGCAGGCTGATTTGCCAAACAGGTCAGTCAGTCACATATGCAGGCAAATACACACTTAGTTAAAATACTGCTTAAAGACTTTTTTTCTGTCTTTGAAACATAAAGACTTTCTGGAGGCTTGAGGGACAAATTTTGAAACTTTCAATAATAGAATAGTTTTTATAAAAAACTTTATTGATGCTATCACATCCACAAATGTCTTTGTCTTACAAATTAACTAAAAAAATGATTCCTCAGCTTTCCCTCCCTGACTGTTATACTTGAACAGCGAGGATAGGATTCTGGTTGCTTATCCAGCCATAATACATGCAAAGCAAAATTTCTAAAGCTTGAAGACTGCAATACCTCAGGTTAGGGGTAACTTTCTCTTTAAGATTGCTTTTTAAAACCTAGATGTCTTCTTTGGTCACAAGAATGTTGTTAAAGTCACTTTGAAAAAGTAATCTGTTGCTTCTGGGTGCTTATTTTCTCCTAGAAATAATGGATTACTGACTACTTTTAGATTGCTTTTGAGTTATGCACTCCTTGAAACACAACTGACAGAACTAGTGCCTCTTGTTTTGATTTAATGCAACCTCCAACCTTTAGAGAGAGATTGGTGGTCCTTCTTGAACTAGTCTGCGTTGCTCAGCCCTGGCACAGTTCCCAATCTGCAAGCTGTACTCTCACAGTGTAGATAGAATTTTTCAAGAGATGTTAAAGGAATTAAATGCCCTGTTCCTCTTTCCATTGAATTACAATGGGTGTTAGGTGCCTTATGCTTCTTTGGAAATAAATTTATGTTAATACTAATTTCTGTAATGTCATTTTTCATCCTTGAGATAAATGTGACTGTGAAGATGACATCAGAACCTAGGGTTTAATTTTTACCCCAGGCAGCATTTAATTCTCAAAATTCAAGTTTGAGATGGTCTTCTCTGGCCTTAGATTTTAAAATCCAGTGCTTCCTAGCTCAGGTTTGTTATCATTTTTCTTACAGAGTTAGAGCAGTCTAGCTGAGGACTATTTCTACCTCAAGTACCCCTATTCTTTTGTATTTGCGAAGCAAACCTTTTTGACCTTGCTTAGATTTAGCGTCTTGACAAAGGAGTTGGCAACTAGCAGCATGTAAAAGATCCCAGACAGAACAAGTGAAATCATGGCTCTCTAAAGAAAAGTACTTTTTCCTTTGTTAGTCTGTTCCTTTTATAATGCACATCTGTTTTAATGAATTAGACATTTAGTGTCTAACTAGGAACTGCCACGACAATTACATAAGGGTTTTTTCCAAAGTCCATATTCTACTCAGCTTATTCCATAATCAGAGACTAGTGTCTGAATCATAAATATGATCCATATGATAACTTGAAATAGTGTCTTATATTTTAAAGTTCATTTTTGAAAGCAGATTCTGTGTATTATAACCTTTTCAGGTCAACTTTTTATTTCTTGTTTCAACTTTTCTTCTTTCAATTAAGCATTACTTCCGGGGTTTCCCCATGAATATTTAAAAGTCTTTGGAGATTTTGCTAATGTGTACATAGAAGTCAAGTACCTTTGCAAAAGGTGCTTAAGCATATAAATGTCTCTCTCTTTTAAAAAAAATGTGAATGCAACTAGGCAACCTTCCTATTGCTGACCTGTTTCACTTTGTTCTTGACACGGATCCTATTTGAGTCACAATGTCTAGCCCTGCAGATAATTGGTTTATATCTTTCAGGGCAAGTTATGAATTCTTCAAGATGACAAAAAGGTTTAGACCTTAAAAAAGAGGAGCTTCAGGAACATTTCCCAGAATGCCTTTAAGTGTTTTACAGTACCAGTATAAACTTCAAATAACTTGAGGCATTCTTATAGTTGGTTTGATATGGTCAGAAAACTATAACAATAAAACCAAGGGTGAAAACATCAGGACGGTAAAAGGATAAAATTACTGGGAAAGATTTAAAGCCGTGTTTCTAACCAGGTTGCCTTCCTGGAGGTAAAACCAGAAAGAAATTAAGTATGATCAGAACAGAAGAAAAAAAATTGAGACCCATATCCCAATTTTCACATAATTATTTGCAACTGAACGTACTGTATTGTGCACCCTTGCATCTCAGTAACTTACAGCAGCAACTTATAAAAAACTGTAGCAAAAGGGATTCTCTGCTTGTGGCAGTTTTTGCAGAACCCTATCAGCTTTAATGCACCTGGGCCTGTTTACACCGATGCTTTTGTCTGTTGTAAAGTATTTGCAGTCAGACTGATGCTTTATGTCCATCCAAGGTAGCATGACACAAACTTTAGCTTCAGGATTTGGCATGAGCACACAACAAAATTACTGATGACCAGCCTTCTGTAATTAGAGCTGTACCACTGCCTCCAGCAAGTACCATGATGTACTCTGGTTTTTTTCCCTTATAAATACAGTGTTAATGAGCAGCCTTACCCTTCAGCTGTCTTCTTCAGAAGCCAGAAGCAGAGGGATAAATGAAGAATTTTTTTTTTTTTTCTGGCTAGTAAAAATGTAGGGCTTTACTGCAAACTCTGAATGAATATTCATCATCATTGTTTTGCAGCTTTCACTTATCTCTAGGTGTTAAAAGCTCCATATCAATTCCAACA